>NC_091950.1:201461006-201736006 GCF_031021105.1 Erythrolamprus reginae
GCATTATTTGCTTTTACATTGATTCCTATAGGGAAAACTGCTTCTTCTTACAAACCTTTCTACTTAAAAACCTGGTCATGGAACGAATTAAGTTCGTAAGTAGAGGTACCACTGTATTCAAAACAGAGGAAATAAATGAGTTAACTATAATGACAGTAAGATTATACCTAAAGTATATTGAATGCAATATAAAGTTCATTTAACATATACAGTGGTTTCTTTGGGACCAGTTAATATAACTAGTGCTGAGGATTTTTGGCAGCTGCACTACACTGCTGACTCATAGTTAAGTGAATGTCCACCACCACCCCTAGATCCACTATAAATGAACGTAAAAATTTTATGAATCCAAAGGAACCCAAAATTTGACTTAAACTTAAAGTTCGACTTGATACAAGGAAGATTCCAATCTTCCCATCTTTTCCCAAAAAAATGTATGATACAAAAATTTAGTCAAATAAAGTATCCAGAAATTACTGACTGAGATTTTCATAGACATCTATACCTATAGTGAGAGTGGGTTGGAGAAATAATATATCTACATATATGGGGTAGTAGATCAAGATCATGTGGCTTTCTTCGTGAAAATGGCCCGGGACTATCCTTCCTCTGTCATATCCTTCTGTGTCTTTGGAAACAAAGCTAATTCCTGCTTATCATAGCAGGTAAGAAGAGAAGGTTGATAAGGAGACTTTAATGATAAATACAACTTCACCCTTTCCAACTGCTTCAGATTAGTATAACTATGGGAAATAGACAGGGAAGGAATTCAGCTTACGGAAAAAGAAGTAGATAGGCTGCCAGTGACAAATCTAAGATGGAAGAATTTCGAGGAGATTCTATTTTGATTGAGTCTTGTGAGGAATTTACTAGGAAAGATTACATATTTACCCTGATTGGTTTTTTAAAATATCTTCTTGAAATCCATGAATTTCTCATTTCTTTGGTTTGCACAGAGAAGGTGTTACCAAAGAGTGCCAATCATGGCATGATAGAGTTAATATGATTGCTGAAGTTATTACCGTTTGCCCCTGAAGCAGTAAATTGCATTAATGAATGTTAATGGATAAATCATTGCTTACAAAATGATTTAAGTGCATACGAATGAAACTCTGAACCTGTAGAGTAGTCATCTATCCCATTCCAGCATATATTGATGTTTCCATAAGTGAATGTTTCAAAGTCTTCTGGAAATAAATGATTACATGTAATAAAAGCATCATACCTCAAATATTCTTAACAAACAAGTAATTCCACAACATTAAAAAAAAAAGTACTTTGCCTTAACAAAATTAACTCAAATTATAACAGTAAAGCAAAATTGCCTCTTAATCAGGAAATTGCAGATTACCAACCCCCCCAGCTCATTAAGAATGAATATTGTTGTGTCCAGAGGACAGTTGAGAAAAGTGGCCCGCCCCTTACACTTCGGCGGGAAAATACAAAGTCTGGATTGGATGGATCAGCCTGGCAGCAGGAGGTATAAATAGCTGCCAGGCACGGTCATCTTAGAGTTATTGTTAGCAGTTCCAGTTGCACGTTTATGCTTAACTTCTCATAATAAACCGTTGCAAGTTCCCTGGTTATCTTATTGTCTTATTGGGCAGATTCTACAAATATATACAGTATACATAAATATAACCATTAATATATAGTTTTATGTATGTACTATTTGATATTGTACATACACACACAATATAGTACATTCCTATAGATATAATTATATGTGCAGTTTGTTCAATCTTTATTATTCAGTCAGGTTAACTCATACAGCTCTGTAAGAGGAAGTGGGAACTCAGTATACAGCTTAGTTTGTATCCTGAGAGAAAGGAAATCTATAGTTGATTTATGTTTAGAACAAAACAAAAACTACAATCCCACAAATTATATTAAATTAGCTTTGTACATGCAAATTATTGCAAGGACACTGTATGCTTTCTATTGGAAAAGATGTTTGATCTTTTCCATGGAAGAATGTCTGACTACAGTAAATTGCAGAAATATACTTCAATGTCTAGGATAACATCATTTTTTCAGAAGAAAATTCGAGACAAAATTTAATTCAAATAGGAAACTAATTTGTATCACATCCAAAATTTGGGTTCCTCCCTTCCTTAAATCCATGTTTAAATTTTATAGCTGGTTAATGATATGTTTAAAATGTACTATTTATAACATTTGTAAATTATCCCTGGTTTGCCCATTTTTCTCTTCTTTCTTCATTGTATTCTTTCTGTGTGTGTGTGTATGTGTGTGTGTTTGTGTGTGTGTGTGTGTGTGTGTGTGTGTGTGTGTGGGTGGGTGGGTGAAAGAGGGGGGATCTCTATGTGTGAATGCAAATCCAAATCCATATTCCAAATATCAACCTTAGAAAAAATGAGGCAATAAATTTGCATAAACTCATATTCTATGTGTGATTGTCCCTGCCACTATGTGACATTTCCAGCAGTTCAGCTTGGCAATTTGGCTACAATGCTTTCCATCACATATTTCACTATAAACAGTACCTAGCAATTAACTTTAAGTGCATAGGGTTCCAAGAAACATTATTTCCTTGTTTTAATTAAAATTCATTACTATAGTTGTTTAGTTGTTTTGGTCAGCTAGATCTCAAAGCACTAAGTGCAGGGTATTTCACACTTCCAGAGTAATTATTTCTTTACCTGTATACTGCAGGTGGAGAAACTGCAAACCACACAGTTGCTTGAGATCTCATAGGAAAGAGTGGCAGGGCAGAAATGTAATTAATGGTTCTGTTGTTACTGCAGAAATTAACTTAGCTTATTTCCTAAACTTCAACTTTAGTTCTTATGAGTCTATCTTACCAGTTACCTAATCTTACTATTTAAGCTATACATTAGTGCAGGGGTGAAATTCAACAGGTTCTGACAGGTTCTGGAGAACCAGTAGCAGAAATGTTAAGTGGTTTGGAGAAGCAGCAAATACCACCTCTGGCTGGCCCCAAAGTGAGGTGGGAGTGGAGATTTTGCAATATCCTTCCCCTGGAGTGGGGTGAGAATGGAGATTTTGCAGTATCCTTCTCCTGCCATGCCCACCAAGCCATGCCAACAGAATAGTAGGGGAAAATTTTGAATTTCACCCCTGCATTAGTGGTATGCTTTATGTCAAGGATCTCCAAACCTGGCAACTTTAAGACTTGTGGACTTAAAGCATAGAACAATAGAGTTGGAAGGGACCTCTGAGATCTTCTAGTCCAACCCTCTGCTCAAGCAAAAGACCATATATCATTTCAGACAAGTGGTTGTCCAGTCTTTTTTTGAATGCCTTTTGTGATGGAGCACCCATAACTTCTGAAGGCAAGCCATTCCATTGGTTAACTGCTCTGGTTGAGGAATTCTGCGAGTGGAAGTCCACAAGTCTTAAAGTTGCCAAGCTTGGGCATTCATGCTTTATATTGTAAAGTTATAATGTTCTTTTCTTTTAATTAATTTCTTATGGTCATAATTTTGTGTATACTGCTGTAGTTCTTTGCTCATGTATCTAACCTACCCTCAATTGTTTTCTTCAAAAGCCACTAGTATGCCACATTCTCTTCTTCCAGGCTTGATGTGGTCATCTTCTTCCAACTGCTTTGGTGGGCTATTTTTTTTACATCTGCCCAGCAAGCACAGGGGCCTGGAGAAGTGTTCCGATTGGCCACAGCTGACAAACACAGCTGGCAGGAGAATAACACTCCCTGATTGGTCCAGCTCCTGACAGCTGAGTATAAAAGAGCTGCTGGTGCCTCAGAAGGTTGCTCAATCTTCCAGACTGTTAGGGAAGGGAGCAAGTCACTGTTAGCAATAAACATTTGTTAAACATAAACTACCTCACCTCCTCCTTATGCCTTTTTCAGCAAATTGAAGAATTTTGGTCTGGACCTAGAATCAGTAGTAACAGCCTATTGTGGATTGCAGCTAGCCTTCTGTCTGAAAGTGGGGTCAATAGATTGCTGACATAGTTGTTGCCATGTTGCAACTTACCTGTTATAAGGGTGACAGCTTAATAGCTGCTGCCTGCACTAGTAGTAGTAGTAGTAGTAGTAGTAGTAGTAGTAGTAGTATTTGTTCCCTTTTAGCTTGTATTAGAATAGAATAGAATAGAATAGAATAGAATAGAATAGAATAGAATTTTTATTGGCCAAGTGTGATTGGACACACAAGGAATTTGTCTTGGTGCATATGCTCTCAGCGTACATAAAATAAAATATACATTTGTCAAGAATCATGTGGTACGACACTTAATGATTGTCATAGGGGTCAAATAAGCAATGAAGAAGCAATATTAATACAAATCTTAGGATATAAGCAACAAGTTCTTATTAGTTCTTATTGTTGTTAAAATGCTGAATACAAATTGTATTTTTAAAAAAATATGGCTAAAGCAAACCTCGAGATAATTTTGTATGTCATCCCCTGGAGAAGAATAAAAGATGTTGCTCTTTTATATTAGATGCCCCATCTTCAAGTGCTAAAAGTCACAGCATTTTTGTGCAATGGGAAAGCTTCATAATGTGCTGTATTTTTTAATTGCAGCAATGTTAGAGCCATTGAGCAAATGTTACATCTTTTAGATCCGGACACAAAAGATATGAATGTTTTTTAGAAAGTGGTTTTAATTAATTTATATTAATTAGACTAGATATGTTACTGTACAGTATATTGTTTTTTAATTGATGTGTTGTAAGCTGCCCTGAGTCCATGGAGAGGGGCGGCATACAAGTCCAATAAATCAATAAATAAATGTTCCTTTAATTGTTTTTTAGATGTCTTTGTTCTAAGCCGCCCAGAGTCCTTCGGAGGTTGGGCAGCATATAAATTAAATTAAATAAATAAAAATAAATAAATTACCAACATAAGATTTCTGCAATCTCATCAGAGACCTTGCAATGCCCAAGACATTGTTTCAATATCACAAGGTTCAGCAGTCTCGTTATATTTAGAGCTTAATTGCTTCCCCCAAAAAATGATGATTTCAAAGACACATTTGATCATGTTGCCATTGTCTTGATACCCACAGGTGTTGTAATGCTGACCTCTAGAATTTAATGATATAATACCAGTAGTTCACAACCTTGGCTGCTTTAAGACATGCAGACTTCAACTCCCCAACTAGCAACTCAACTGGGAGTTGAAGTCCTCATGTCTTAAACTAGATGAGGTTGCGAAACATTTATGTGCTGTTAGACTAAAAGGATATTTAGCTCAGTTTAAGAGCTGTTTCTTTAAGAGATTGCATTAGGGGAATGTAGTAACAGATTGCTCTCTGGGTAACCTACCTGTAAAGGGACAGATTATGGACATAGGATCTGAGCAATTTCATCTCTTAGTAAGCCTTTGACATGGGCAATAAATGTAATCTGCATGATTTATCCATTTGCGTGGAGTTTTATCTGACTGAGAAAAGCATTTCTAAGCTTGGACCAAAACAACTAATGTAACACTATTGCTTCTGTGTCTGCATTTTCCCACAATTGCCTTTATAAGAAGATACAATGAGTCAAAATTTACAATATTTTTGGGAAATCCTGTCTAGAAAATCAGGAAGTTGCCTTAACCACACTTTGACACTACCCAGCCCTATATTGAAGCAATAGTTCAGAGGTTCAGGCAGGCCATTTCCTAGCCTTAACTGAAGATATTAAATATTATTAGATCTGTAATCTTCTGCATGCAAATCATGTACTGTCACTGAGCTGCAATCTTGTCCTTTGATAGCTCAATGTCTCCTCTTTTTGGTTGCTACATTGAGTTATAGGCAATGTTGAAAAGAGCTTTGGAATCCCTTTTCTTCAAAGATCCAGTCTAAACAGCATCTAGAGCAGGAGTGTCAAACTGGTGGCCCGCAGGCTGGATGTGTCATGTGCAGGCCATGCCCACCCCAGCTCTGTGAAGGGGGGAAAACGTCATGAAACATTGTGTGACAGCAATGTGATGTGATGAGTTTGACACCCGGGATCTAGAGAATAAACGTTTCATATCAAAGCAAATTAAAATGTTGATACTACATGACAAGATGCTAGATACTGGTGGGAGAAGTACCAGTATATTTTATTTTGTTAGATTTTGTTTATCTGGTGGATTTTTTTTCCATACACACTAATCTGTCCATCCATTACCCGGGGGAGGGGGAATTACTGACCCCCTCAGAGAGGGTCCAAAACTTGGGCGTCCTCCTCGATCCACAGCTCACATTAGAGAAACATCTTTCAGCTGTGGCGAGGGGGACGTTTGCCCAGGTTTGCCTGGTGCACCAGTTGCGGCCCTATTTGGACTGGGAGTCACTGCTCACAGTCACTCATGCCCTCAGCACCTCGAGGTTCGACTACTGTAACGCTCTCTACATGGGGCTACCTTTGAAGAGTGTTTGGAAACTTCAGATCATGCAGAATGCAGCTGGGCTTCCCCAGGTATGCCCACATTACACCAACACTCCACAGTCTGCATTGGTTGCCGATCAGTTTCCGGTCACAATTCAAAGTGTTGGTTATGACCTATAAAGCACTTCATGGCATCGTACCAGAATATCTCCGGGACCGTCTTCTGCCGCACGAATCCCAGTGACCGGTTAGGTCCCACAGAGTTGGCCTTCTCCAGGTCCCATCGACGAAATGATGTCGTCTGGCAGGACCAAGGGGAAGAGCCTTCTCTGTGGCGGCCCCGACCCTCTGGAATCAACTCCCCCTGGAGATTAAGGCTGCCCCCACCCTCCTTGCCTTTCGCAAACTTCTCAAAACCCACCTCTGTCGTCAGGCATGGGGAAATTGATTCCCCTGGGCCTTTTTCGCTTTATGTATGGTCTGTATGAGATGTAATATTGTTTTTTATATTAAGGGTTTTAAATTGTTTTAATGTATTGGATTTGTACTGTTTCTTGTTGTGAGCCGCTCCGAGTCTCCAGAGAGGGGCGGCATACAAATCTAATAAATAAAATAAATAAATAATAATAATAATAATAATAATAATAATAATAATAATAATAATGGAAAGCAGTGCTCTTGAACCGAGACATCGAACAGAAGAATCAATCCCTGCTGAATAGGAGTATAAAGTATCTGTCAAGATTTGATTGGGCTCTTATACATACACACAGACCTTAAATCTTCACCCAGTTTCAGGGTGGATACAGTTGCCCACTCGTGTTTTGAATCTGAGGTGTGGTATCTACAGCTTTCTAGATATTGCTGCACCCTAATTATCAACTCCCTCAACCAGTATGGAGAATGGTAAGGAATGCTGGGGGTTGTAGTTCAACCATACTTGGTAGACCACAGGTCTGCTAATTTTCATTTTATACGAATGGCCTGTAGCACTGTTAATTAAAAGGACAAATATTCTACCTTCCTCTCCTTAAAGAAATATGGAATAATTGGTGAGAAACCTCAGGGGCAGAGGAGAGGGATTCAAATGAATGGCTTTGTTGTCGTGATTTCTTGTCAATTCCAGAAATGGGGTGGGGCATTTCACACAATGAAGTCTTCTCTTGAAAACAACCAAAACAAGCTCTTTTTCTTTAATTTGACTTGGGTTTGCACACAACCACATTTGATTGCAATAAGTTACTAGGTGTTTGGAATAGACAAAAAGAACCAGAGGTGCAGCTATGTTGTTGTTGTTTGTTCCCCTATGACAATTATTGTACAGTGGTACCTCTACTTAAGAACTTAATTAGTTCCGTGACCAGGTTCTTAAGTAGAAATTGTTGTATCCTGGAATGGCTACCTTGTAACTCTGTAAATAGTTTGTTCCTCTTTTTAGCGCTGTCTGAGCCAAAACAGGAAGTGGCTCCTGATTGGCTCAGACGCGCCCGGCTCTAGCTTTGGCGGGAACCGCAAATGTATAAAAGGAGCGGTTTCTCCAGGCAGAGCCAGTCGGTACTCGCTGAATTGTCACTTTACCTTGCTGAGCTGTCACTTGTTCTCTGAGCTGAATAAAAGTACCGATTGCTTGAACCCTGACTCTGGGTCTACTTCAGAAATGTTCTTAAGTAGAAGCAATTTTTCCCACAGGAATCAATGTAAAAGCAAATAATGCATGCAAACCCATTAGGAAAGAAATAAAAGCTTGGAATTTGGGTGGGAGGAGGAGGAAGAAGAAGAGGACAGTTGCTGCCAAAGGAAGAAGGTGAGGTGAGGGGAATAAAAAAAATCCAAAACTTTAAGTGTTTTTTTTTTTTTTTTTAAAAGAGGGACTCTGAGGTGGCAAGGAGGAGCATAAGCCTCCCATACACCCGGCGCGAGGCTGCCTCCCATATACTGTGCCAGAGAAACCCAGGCAGGTGAGAGGGGGGAACCTCCCCCTCCTTTGACCGAAAGACAGCTGCTGCTGCTGTTACCTGCTGCCTCTTCCTTCCCATGCTGAAGGGTTCCCCTTTCCTCTCGCTCGTTCGCTTTGTAGCCGATGCCTTTCCTTCACTGTGGTGACTCCTCGGTTTGGCTGAAGCCAAGTTGATCTGGCTGGGGTGAAGCACCCCCTTTTGCCTTTCCGCATCCAGACGCACTGGGAGGCAACCTCATTCCGGGTGTATGGGAGGCAGCGCAAGAGAGTCACCACAGTGAAGTGGTTGATTCTCTCTCCAAGCACCCAGAGAAAGGAAAATGCTCCATTTGCTCTGGGCTGCCGAAGCCTCCTTAAGCAGCACCAAAAGGCTCCTCTGGCAGCTCTGAAAAGCCCAAGATGGCCAGGATTAAAGGTGGAATGGCAGGAAACTGGCCGGGCCTTTGTGCTGCTCTCAAATTTCCTGAGAATTTTTTCCAGGCTCAGTTTTTAAGTAGAAAATGGTTCTTAAGTAGAGGCAAAAAAATCTTGAACACCTGGTTCTTATCTAGAAAAGTTCTTAAGTAGAGGCATTCTTAAGTAGAGGTACCACTGTAACCGTATTCATGGATGCTTCATTGCCAAAATTGCATAGTAAATAACTTTATACTTTCACACCTTGCTTCCCCATTCTTTCTTCAGTTTTTGTAGTGCACTTCCCATTTGTCCTTTCATCTCTGCCTGTTTGGCCTCATTCTTTCATCTTCTCAGCTCTGATCTGTAACAATGCCATCGGGTGACTGTCTTTCAACTTGACCAGGATAGTTTGGGTCCCTACCAACATTCTGGTTTGTCAGGACAGGCAGGTTTGGCTAGTTGTACTGCTGGCAGGTGCAAATTTATATTTTTAACACTTGAACAATTGGGCATATCACTATTGAAACTTTGACATCACTGCTTTTACAGTCTCCTTGTATCATCATGAATGTTATTTAATGTCAAACTTTGGACTGTATAAACTCTTCCAGATACAGTATGGCAGGTTAAATATACAATAGGAAAACAGGTTTATTAGTTTATTGCACAATTAAAATAAGACAACAAGGAAATGAAGCTTTGTCCTGGAAGACTGAAAGCAAAGAAATGGTAGCTTCAAAGAAGTCGGTTCAACACTTTCCCTGCTTGTTGTTTCCTGCTTTTAATATTCCCACCCAGTGACTCTTCCCAGTGATGGGATTCAAATTTTTTTATACCAGTTCTGTGGGCATGGCTTGATGGGCGTGGTGTTGCTTGGTGTGCGTGGCTTGGTGGGCATGGCAGGGGAAGGATACTGCAAAATCTCCAGTCCCACCCCACTCCAGGGGAAGGTTACTGCAAAAATCCCCATTTCCTCCCCACTCTGGGGGAAGGTTCAGTTGGGACTTGGGAGGCAAGGAATAGTTGGAGGCAGGACTATTCAGAAGTTATATTTACTGGTTCTTCAAACTACTCAAAATTTCCGCTACCAGTTCTCCAGAACTGGTCAGAACCTGCTGAAACCCACCTCTGACTCTTCCCTTGCAGATTTAAACATGTGAAATTTTTAAGAAACAATCAATGCATATATTAATTGATTGATTTGATTCATTCATTCATTCATCCATTCATTCATTATGCACCATCAAGTAAATGCTAGCTTTTAACAACTATATATTTATTTATTTTATTATTTATTATTTAGATTTGTATGCCGCCCCTCTCCGAAGACTCGGGGCGGCTCACAACAGAATAGAACAAATCATAAATAATCAGAAAACTTTAAAATTTATACAAGATTTAAAAGAACCCCATAAACTAACAGACGCACACACAAACATACCATGCATAAATTAAACATGCCCGGGGGAGGTGTTTCAGTTCCCCCATGCCTGACGGCAGAGGTGGGTTTTAAGGAGTTTACAGAAGGCAGGGAGAGTAGGGGCAGTTCTAATCTCTGGGGGGAGTTGGTTCCAGAGAGTCGGGGCCGCCACAGAGAAGGCTCTTCCCCTGGGGCCCGCCAACCGACATTGTTTAGTTGACGGGACCCGGAGAAGGCCCACTCTGTGGGACCTAATTGGTCGCTGGGATTCGTGCGGCAGTAGGCGGTCTCAGAGATATTCTGGTCCAGTGCCATGAAGGGCTTTAAAGGTCATAACCAACACTTTGAATTGTGACCGGAAATTGATCGGCAGCCAATGCAGACTGCGGAGTGATGGTGAAACATGGGCATACCTGGGTAAGCCCATGACTGCTCTCGCAGCTGCATTCTGCACGATCTGAAGTTTCCGAACACTTTTCAGAGGTAGCCCCATGTAGAGAGCATTACAGTAGTCGAACCTCGAGGTGATGAGGGCATGAGTGACTGTGAGCAATGAGTCCCGGTCCAGATAGGGCCGCAACTGGTGCACCAGGCGAACCTGGGCAAACGCCCCCCTCGCCACAGCTGAGAGATGGTTTTCTAATGTGAGCTGTGGATCGAGGAGGACGCCCAAGTTGCGGACCCTCTCTGAGGGGGTCAATAATTCCCCCCCCAGGGTGATGGACGGACAGATGGGATTGTCTTTGGGAGGCAGAACCCACAGCCACTCCGTCTTATCCGGGTTGAGTTTGAGTCTGTTGACACCCATCCAGGCCCCAACAGCCTTCAGTTTCTTCCAAGGACCACTGGAGCTGGAGTGCCACCACCTTCTCGACAACCTTCCCCATAAAGGGAAGGTTGGAGACTGGACGATAGTTGTTAAGTACGGCTGGGTCCAGGGAGGGCTTCTTGAGGAGGGGGCGCACAAGCGCTTCTTTATAGAGTGATGGAAAAACTCCCCTCCCCAAGGAAGCGTTGGTAATCTCCTGGGCCCAGCTCCATGTCACCTCCCTGCCGGCCGAGACCAACCAGGAGGGACAGGGATCCAGTAAGCAGGTGGCGGAACTCACAGCTCCAATGGCCTTGTCCACTTCATCAGGTGTCACCAGATCAAACTCTTCCAGAATTATCTATCCATGACCTGGTTCTTTAGGTATTCCAACAATGAATTCATTGCCACTATCCTGCTGCTGGCTGTCATTTTCTTCTAATCTTTTTTTTTCATCCTTCCTGGTCTTACAGGCTTCACAAAGGTGCTGGGCCCTCACCTAATCATCATTTGTATTTCAGAACTCTGAATTGATTTTTTTTTTCTATGTTCCTTTTTTGGCCTTGGGCTATCCATAATATTTCAAAGCCACCAACATTCTTTCTATCCCGTTTCTTCAAAATCCAATTTGCAATATCTCAGGGAAAACCATTGCCTGCATGATTATGAACTTTGCACTGGAGATTTGTGTACATCGCATTGCATTTCCATTCACTGCAACCCTATCAAAAGATGGTGTGAAGCACATTTCTTGACTTCTGCTTCCTTTATTGTTGATAGTGGATCCTAAGAGTCAGAAGCTAATCATCATTCTGATATTTTCATCATGGGGGCTCAGGCTAGTTACTATACCTATTTTCTTTTATTTGGTTTTCCTTGTAGCATCAGGTTTCTGGGTGTGCAATTTTCTATAGAGGGGCGATTGAAAGCCTCCTGTAATATTGTATTACTGTGTGGTTTGGAAGTACAGTATTACAGTTTCGGACAGAGAGTGGTGAGGATGACAGAAAAGATTATTGGATGTCACTTTCTTCTATTCAGGACATGGCATATAAGCACTGGTTGACCAGAGTCACCAGTATTATCAGGGATGCTACACATCCTCCCTGTGAAGAGTTTTCTTTGTTACCTTCTGGGAGAAGGTTTCATAGTATCCGAAGCAGATTCTGTAATAGCTTTGTACCAGCACAGTACATATACTATCAATCTTGTTAACTTTCTAGACACTTTTTTCCGCTATGTATTCAAAATGGATTGTGATTAATATATTTGGGTGACTGGGTGTGTGTGTTGTGTGTGGATGTGTTTAGCATATGTATATGTGTGTGCATGCACGGGTATGGGTATATATTTATTTTCTTTTGATAGCAGGCATTGAAATTTCATTTTTAATGTGTTCCAGTGTGTTCACAGAAAAAAGTGATAATGAAAGTTATCTATTTAATCATAATCCCATTTGTTCCCTATGCTTCCTGATTTTTATTATTACATCTTACTAATCATTTGCATTTTCAGCTATCATAGGAGTACCATCAGCATAGTGCAAGTTATGGTACTATATTATTAAACTATTGTTCAATTCTTTATCAGGGCCCATAGTAACCCACTCTCTTCATTTCTTTCTGCTATGCAACAAGTTAATCTTCATCTATATTGAATAAACATTATACCACTAGGAATCCCCTCTGGAGGACTATTAATTTATTTACCTATCAAATTTATATGGCCATACAATCACAAAAAGTGACTTTTTAATCTTTTTCCTTTTTGTATGTAACTTTTTATTTTTTTAATTCTGTAACATTTGCCATTATTCCAAAGCACTTCAGAGACATTAATAGCTTCAGAACGTGAAAGCCAGCTTTCTAATATTCATTTAAGATTTGAAGGCTCTATGCACCTGGAAGCCATCAGTGTCCAAAAATATTTCCACTATCATATAGACAATGCATCTGTGTTACTTTTTAAAATATTTTTTATTTATTCAATTTATATAGCCATCCATCTCAGATTTGGGTGGCTTACAATTAAAACATAAAAAATACAAAAACAAAAACAAAATAGCCATGCAACCAATGCAAACATTAAAACTCCATTAAACAATTAAAAACAGTACACTAGAAATATTGGGAGAGTGAGGGACAGGTAAATCTCCTTGAGTACTGCATTCTACAGCTAGAAGCCATGCAAGTGTTTAGTTGTGGGGGCTTCCTCAAAAAGATTGGCTGAAAAGATTTAGCAGAAAAAATAACCCCCACCAAGTGCAAATTTTGGATCAAGCGTAAAACTTATAACACAATGCTACATTATGTGCTGCATCCAACAGTTAACATATCTATAAAATTTATTAGGTTCATGTAGCTGAAGAAGGGTCACAGATGGCACAGTAGCTGTAACTGTGAGAATGTTCCTCATCACAATTGTCAACTACAAATCCAGATGAATGGGGGATCAGTGAGCATCTACAAACTGCAAAGCTGCTTTTTCTGGAGGAATACAATCCCATCCCATCCAGTCCATTATCAAAATGAAGCAATATTCAAAGATGGTGATTGCTTCCTTGGAATTAGCTAATAATAACAATCTGATATTTAGGTTGACTATTAAAATTGTTAAAGCTGTTTATTACGTAAAACAAATTATGTTTGTGCTAGACATAAAATGAAACAAAATAAGATTTAAACCAAGCTTCTGCATAGCAAATGTTCAAGCAGTTACAGTATTTGTCTTTTCAAACCTAAGGGTCAGCCCAAAACAACTTCTGAATAAAAAGACAAATGTGACATGTATTGAAATAAGCAATTTCATACTAGAAAATCTACCAATTTTGCTGATTAGAAGCAATTTATAAAAGATAGATGGGCCAAAATTCTAATTCTGTGCTGTGAAAGCAATTAAACGAAGTGTTTGACTGCAATTATTGCAATTCAGAATGATGCAACCAGCCACTGAATTAAAAACAGCAAGAACATTTTCATGCATACACACTGGATATCATGAAACTCTCTTTATGAAAGAAATGGAACAGGAATCAGACTTGGGTTTTTATAGATCACTAGCATAGGAGCCCCATCATCAGTGAGTTGTGATAGGTTTGGCCTGGTTCTGCGACCAGTAGGAAGGCTCCACCTACCCAACTGGGATGCTTCTGCGTATGCGCAGAAGCATTGCATATGCACACAAGGGCGCAAACCGGTAACAACAGGTTTTGGAACCCACTACTGATCCACATCAACCTTCAAGAGCTTTGATGGAAAAGATATGAAAAATATCAGACAAGCCTAAAAAAAAGTGAATAATTTTTCAGGTTCATTTGCAAGAAACACAAATTAGTGGAAGTACATTGCCAGGTAGAAAGATATCCAAGTAACATTCACTCAGCTTTGACACTTCTTTTCTCTTCACACTGCAAACGAGGGGAGGGTGGGTGGGTGTTTGCTTTGTAGGCTGACAGGGGCAAAAAGGAATGACAGGGCAGGGCACCCACCCTTATATAGGGCAAGCCCAGGCATGCCTCCCAGCCTCCCCTGCCCATATGCGGTGAGCATAATAGGCACTGGGTGATCCTGTGACAAAGCACAAGATCGTCCCGCACCTCTCCCGGCTGCCCCTCTCCTGGATCTGCTTTCCAACCCCGACGCAAATACCAGATGGCCACCAAATTGGCCAGCCTTACAATTGTTTAAAACAAAATGAAATTCTAGCTTATGTCTTGCTTTTGGAAAAGCACAGGAAAAGCAGAGATTTGGGCAAAGCGCTTCAGCTAGGAATTTTGTGTGGGCCCCATTTTGCTTGTAACTACATAGTAACCTTAACATATGGTTGCGTTTTACATATGAAGCTTTAGAACTGTGAATCAGGAATCATTTTATGAATTATAGAAGTCTTCTTTCACAGCTGAAGTGAAGTGATTCCCCCCCTTATTACTCTGATTAATGTCATAATTTTAGGCAGGGTCACCATTACTGACCATATTAGCAAGGACTGCACATTTATGGGGAAAGTCAATAAAGTTTCTTAAGGAGTTTGGTCTAATAATGTCCATGATAGAGTAACTATTAAGACCGGAGTGGACAATGTTCCCCCTTGCTCTTGGCCTTCTGCAAATCACAGATGATTGAGATATTCCAGAGGGTGGGGATGATTAAACAATCTGGTTAAAGTTTTAGATCACATTTTATTTTCATTTTTCTCTCTTCTCTTCCTGTTTGTTTTGATGATGCCAAGTGATGGAGAATCATCAAAAATTGTAAGGGCAGAAAAAGATGGTCAAGAAATAAATACCATGCAAAATATAGTAGGCAATTCCAAACAGACAGAGATGGTCAAAAATGGATTTGTTTTTCATGTTACACATATGAAAAGAGGCAGTGCTTTAATTGTGTGGTTGCAGCTGGCCTCTTGACTGTTTTTGGCCGCCACCATCTCACAAGCATCTTTGAAAGAGAGAATCCAATCTGCCATGCCTTCAGCATCAAGCCTTATTCACCTTTGTAGGCAGGGGTCAAAGCAGGAGTGAAATCTGGCAGATTCTGACAGGTTCCGGAGAACCGGTAATGGACATTTTGAGTAGTTTGGAGAACTGGTAAATATCACATCTGGCTTCAGAGTGGGGCGGGAATGGAGAATTTGCAATATCCTTCCCCCAGGAGTGGGGAAGGAATTGGGATTTTACAGTATTCTTCCCCTGCCATGCCCACCAAGCCACGCCCACAGAACTGGTAGTTTTAAAAATGGATTTCACCGCTGGATCAAAGGTTTGCAGGTCGATGAAAAGAACAGAGCAAATGATATGGAGGAAAGGGGTAATATAACTCCAGCCCCAAAATCAACGCAACTCGTGCCCGGCAGGAAACGGTACCCAGTTGCTCCACAGGCAATGCAGTGATGCTCCTGCTTTGGAATTTCTGGCCTCTTTCTTGGGCCTTAAGAAGCAGCATAGTCTCCACTATTGTAAACAAGCATAGTGACATGATGACACTCAGCTAATTGTTGGTGAATGTCAACTCTCCTCTCACAGTCAGCTTTGCAAGCAGGATATTATGAGGTTTAATTGCTGCATGACTGGTAGTTAAATATTGTTTGCTTGGATGTTTCAATAGAGGGAAAGAAGTTAGGTGAGACTCCCAAGCCAAGCATAACAAATCATTTTTTGGATCCTGATTTTATTTTAAGGAGTGCCTGGCATTTTGCCTGTAGCCTATTATTAAACCAAACTGCCCTCTTCCTTCTGAAGCATTCCCAGGACCTTCCCTTTTCTTTTTCTCCTCTCCTCTGAGTTCATTTCTGCCTGATGTTTCCATTAGCAGAAGAGGCTGCCTTTGTTCCTATTCGTTTCATGGACTCATCCTCAGGATTTCTATTTATTTTCCTTTTCACTCCATTTTATCTTTACCAATTCAAATATACCTGTGTCTGTAATTGTTTCTGGATGGCATTACGGTTTTCTGGATACCATTTAATTTATCCTGTGATGAACTGAAAGCCAACTCATAGAATACTGAGCAATCATACTTCAGGCTGGCAGGGAGGATTACAATACAAGAGCATCCTTTTTCAGACTAGACCAGGGGCAGGCAAAGTTGGCTCTTCTATGACTGCTGGACTTAAACTCCCAGAATTCCTAAGCCAATCATGCTAACTCAGGAATTCTGGGAGTTGAAGTCCACATGTCATAGAAGAGCCAACTTTGCCATCCCTGGGACTAGACCAACGATTTGTCAAGAACAGCATGTCTCAGGCTTCATTAATATCAGCCAGCCTTGTAGACTCAATGCAGTTTCTCTCACACAGCCCAGTATCAACCACGTGCTTCAAAATGAGCCTACATAGATCTGTTAGATTGGGATATGAAGCCAATGCTAGAGTAGAAAGGAAACTGGAAAAATATGCCTTACACACCCTCCTCGTGTAGACAAGTTGAGCAACACTAAACAAATTAACAGCTCTTGCTAAATATCATTCTATTCAAATCAGCCTTAGGTAATGAGGCAGTCGTGCTAAGGAAGCAGCATACAGTTAATCCAGAGTTGCATATGTGCCTTATTCAAGGGTGGGTTATAACTCGATGCCAGTTTGCTTCATTCCATGCCGCGTGGGCGCAGGCACATAAAGAGCACGTGTGCATGCACAAGGCTGAAAAATCCCAAAAAGTCTCCCCCCAGAAAACCAAAAAGAAGATGGCAATCTACGTGCAGTGCCAAAAACTCGGCTTTTCAACATGCTCAAACAAACGAATGAATGAACAAACAAACAAACAAACAAATAAATAAATATTAAAAATTCAAAAAAGTTTTTTAAAAGGTGGCGGTGCCCAGGGACCATCATCCATCATCATGGTCACTACCTGTTCGGGTGAACCGATCCGAACCAGGAGGAACCCACCTCTGGCCTTATTGTATTTTACCATTTTATGTTGTAATATGTTGGTAAATTGACCAAAATATAATTTTTAATTTTCTTCTCTTTTCTTTTCTGGATGCTCATCTTCTCCTTCCCTCCCTTCTTTCTTCTTCTCTCTCTCTCTCTCTTTTAATCTTGGAGGGCTCTGGTGATCACTGATAACATCAACGCACTTGTAGGTATGAGCAAACAAATGATGGATAAAATTAAACTGCAACTGAAGATCTGTGGATTAGTATGCTCATCAGTATGCAGTGGCCTTGGGTGGCAAATTGTTGACATAGATGGGGATACTTCTCTGCTCTTTGAGTTGATCCTCTGGATAGGGTCGTAATAATGCAGGCCCGTGTCATCTCCCAATTAGACTGCACAATCTATATTGCCATTGAAAAGTATTTAGAAACCATAACAAATTGTTGCTGTTTGGGTTTTTTTTTTACAACCTTGTGAAATGGGGAAAAGATTGTATAGCTGCTGGGTTTTTTGTTTTGTTTTGTTTTTGTTTTAAGATCTTAGTTTCAAATGTATTTATTTTTCAAAGAAACAATTATGTTTCAAAGATGTTGTGGGAATCAAAATACAGTATAGGCAGAGTCTCCTCCTGCTCTGATATCAGAGGGGCTGGTGTAAAACCCAGCTGTCACATGATGTTCTCCGTCCCCTCACATGCATTTTTGAAAGGGAGAAGAGAAAGAGAGGAGGAAAATAAGAAGAGGATGACTGCAACAAACACACATTATGCTTGAAAACTAAATAAACTTGTAAGTCAATTCATCAAGATGGGAGCTTAAAAACAGAAACAAAGATATGATGCCTGTTTCAAGGAGTGCCATTGTGCACCTCCAGATTCCTGAAGAACATAATTTTTACTGACTACTCACTTTCTCAGTGTCAGCCAGATTAACAAACATCTTTTCATTTACCTATCTATTGATGAAAGGCAACAAGCACCTTAAACTGACATTAGTTTAAAAAAATAGTCAAAAAGTTTAGGAAGATTATTGCAGAGATTGAACAGCTATGGCGCTGAAAATTCTCCTTCCTTCTTTGATTCAGACATTTTTTGAGGAAGGCAAATTATTAAGAAGTATATGTCAATATCTATATTTAAAAATCAAAATCATATTTATGTAGAAACATAGAAACATAGAAGTCTGACGGCAGAAAAAGACCTCATGGTCCATCTAGTCTGCCCTTATACTATTTTCTGTATTTTATCTTAGGATGGATATATGTTTATCCCAGGCATGTTTAAATTCAGTTACTGTGGATTTATCTACCACATCTGCTGGAAGTTTGTTCCAAGGATCTACTACTCTTTCAGTAAAATAATATTTTCTCATGTTGCATTTGATCTTTCCCCCAACTAACTTCAGATTGTGTCCCCTTGTTCTTGATGTTTGATTTTAATTTAAGCAATCAGTAATAATAGAAGCAACCAAGACCATCTATTGCACTGCATCTAATTTCAGACTTAATGCTGGTATGTGCAATCTTTTAGCAGCTTAACATTTCTTTTCAAAGGCAAGAATTGCAGAAAGAAAATTATTACTTTAATAAAATAGAATCAGAATTTTCTTAGGTTTTTTTTTCTTAGTCATGAGAAAAGCAATATGGGGGGGGAATAGAGCTCATTGATCAGCTCAGTACTTCAAGATGATTGATAGGAAAATTGTTCATGGGTCAGCTTCATCCTGCTTTTGAAGTGTTGGTAAGTAGAAACAGTTGCATGTTGAAAATGCCCTTCTTGTGATTTTTTTTTTCTTGCTAGGTGAGGAAGACATTGATACCTGCTTGTCCAGCTCACCATTCACCTGAGCTACAGTTGTGTTGAAGAGAATGCTAGCAAAATATTTTTAATGCTTGGCATTAAACAGTTCAATAATAATTTCCCTTATAGAAGAATCTTTGGAAGTGGAAGAGTTCCACAGAATGGAGGCTAACATAGGAAAATAGGTGTTAGAATGTAGGTCAGTGGCCTATGCAAAAAAAGGCCCATAGAACAAATTTTTATGATAGAGACTCTGCTGCCGGCCTGTACATCCTTCTCTCTGCCTCCTGATAATTATTTTAGTCTTTAGCAAGTTAAGCATTTTCTCCTCAGGAAAGCAGAGAGGTAGACTGGAGAGTGTGAGCAACAGCATAGGCCAACTTCAAAAGAAGTCAATCTATGAATTAGTTTTTTATTTTTCCATTTCTGTCTTATAAGCTCACCCTATCCCAGTCCATATTTCTATTATCAATAAATATGTTGGTCCCCATTCTGATTCCTTGGTGATTTGTGCTATTCTACAACAGTGTAAAACATTCCACAGGCAAAAAAAAGTGTTTGAGAAATTTTTTTCCATAGACTTAAGCTGTAAGAGCACATAGTAATTTTAGCTGTGATTAAAGGACGTTGTTGTCATTGCTGGCTACTGATACATAGAAATACAACCAGGTAAAAACACAGCATTAAACCATCAGGAGGATTATTATTATAGGATTGGACCTAAATTGGAAGGGATTGTTTTAGTGGACAGGAAGGAAACATAACTAATGAATAATGCAGCCTTGGCTTTGCAGGTTGGATTTGTATCTGTAACAAGATGGAATTAGTGGGGAGAACAGAGGAGAAAATATTTTCCTTTCTAATTATATGTTGCTTTACGTTTTATGTTTGCTTGAGGTTAAACACATCACAGTGCCATAGCTCTCATCTGATATACTTTGGTTACAATGTTATCTGATCAACATTGTCTATTTCTGTTTACCTGGCATCAGTTCAATTTCCCCACCTATGCTTAGAATCAAGATAAATTCCTGACCCACACAATCATACAAAACATGGAAATAACATATACGGCTCCCCCCTCCCCTCAAAATCAAAACATGTCAGAACTGAATTTACTGCTTGTTCAACATTCCAGAGTTTTTACAGAGGCACTTTGGTTTTAGAAAGATAGTCAGGCAGATAATTGATACCTCACACAGGCAAGGACCTAAAAACAAAATACAGTATAGCTTTCACTTTAATGGTGGATATTTTGTCCTTATCAATAATGGTCCAGTCTAAACTCTACTTTGGAAAGACTGGGGTAGGATGTCAAAGGAAAAGAAATTCTTTGGGAAAACGTGGAATAATGTCAGGAGGGCATTAAGAATCTGAAGAATCTCTTTTCTTTTTGTTTTTTGAGTTTATTAGCAAACCATTTGCTAGGTTTGTTGGCATTTTCAAAGTTATATTGACTGCAACTTTTAATTTGTTGTGCTAGGTTTTGTTGATCTATTAAATTTAACTCATGTTTTATTTGTGACATTTTTTGTTTAAGTTCTTTTTTGGGGGGATATTTTTGTAAGTTTTCTTCTAGAGATCTATATTCTTCTTCTAGTTTAATCGATTTCTGTTTTTTTAGTTTGTAACACAATAATTTTGACAATTCACATAGCAGGAATTATCCAAAGGTGTTGTATTTAAGCAGTGGGAATAAGAAGATGGAGAAGGGAAGGAACAAGAGAGAAATGTCTGTCTGCCTGTGACTTTTTTTCTCTTTTGCTTTGCATTCAGATGCAAAAGCTGTTACTTGATTGTGCATATTATGTTACAGAATCAACAACTGTGCTTGTAGCAAGCAGAAGGTTGCCTGGATCCAAATACACTGTAAAATTAGTTCTGAGTTTTTAACAACTTTATGGTAGGCCAAAGGAGAGATCATTTGTTCAGTGTTGAGAAATAAGTTCTCCTGGTTTGCCAAAAAATGTGTCTTGGAATTCTGACTAACGGTGCATGATTTTTCATCTCCATCTATAGAAAATGCACATTTGTAGGAATCTTATTTTTCAGAACTTCAGAATGATCATTTGGAATTTATATACCCTAAATATTCTATGACATTCTTCAAGCTAAACAATGCAAATCAGCTGCAAATGTAAAGCACAGATTAACCAAACATGCTGAATAATCAGTCTAAATGTGGCAGAACATTGATTTCCATTTCCTCACTATTTGTAGAATCATAATTATTACCGGTAGTCCTCACATTACTACCACAATTGAGCCAAAATTTCTATTGCTAAGTAAAATGTTTGATAAGTGAGTTTTGCCCCATTCTACCATCTTTCTTGCCACAGCTGTTAAGCAAATCACTGCAATTGTTCAATTAGTAACACAGTTGGTAAAGGAATCTGGCTTCCCCATTGACTTTGCTTGTTGGAAGTTTGCAAAAGTTGATCACATGATCCTGGGACACTGCAACTGTCACCATTCAAAAAATACTTTATTTCTCACCATTATCCATTACTTTATTAATTGGTGTTTGAAATTAACAAAGTTGTATTGCAGAACACAGTTCAAGTGAACAAGTATAATAACATCTGGAAAATTTAATGCAACCGTTCCTTTAACGACTGTTCAAAGTTATAACGCCCTGAAACCCGTGACTTATGGACATTTTTCCACACTTATGCTAATTGCAGCATCCCCATGGTCACATGATCCACATTCGGATGCTTGACAACTGACTCATATTTATGACGGTTGCAGTGCCCCGATGTCACTTTCTGACAAGCAATGTCAATGGGGAAAATTATATTCACTTATATCCGTGTTATTAATTTAACAACTGCAGTGATTCACTTAACAAGAGTGGCAAGAAAAGTTTTAAAATGGGGCAAAACTAATTTAACAAATTTCTCACTTAGCAACACAGATTTGGGGCTCCATCGTGGTCCTACGTTGAGGACTACCTGTATTATTAAATGACCAAACTTTTAAAAAGTTGTGTTCTGAATATATTCTTCAGTAGAAATAGAATATTCTTCAATATCTGAGCCCTAAAAAATAAAAAATATTACTTTAGTAATCAAGTTGTTGAAGTGTGGAACTCATTACCGGACTTCGTAGCATCATCCCCTAACCCCCAACATTTTTCCCTTAGACTATCCACGGTTGACCTCTCCAGATTCCTAAGAGGTCAGTAAGGGGCGTACATAAATGCACTAGAGTGCCTTCCGTCCCCTGTCCTATAGTCTCTTCTATATCTTGTATTTCTTCTCTACTATATCCTCTATAACATTCATTGTGTATTATTGTGTATTGGACAAAAAAAATAAATAAATAAATAAATAAATAAATAAAGGTTTGAAAACTAAAGGTCTACAGGCAAGCAGATCTCCCAATATTATTTCTTTTCTCAGTACTCATAATTATATGTACTAATCTCATATTTGTTTTAGATTGCTTAAGTGGAATCACATTCCCTCATAGCACAACACATACATTCACAGATGGCCACTACACAGCACTTAGGAATTGTTCATTATTGTCTGGCTTCCAAAATTAATGTGTTGCTACTTCCACAATGTTTTGTACACTAAATGAATCCATTTTCAAACACTGAAATGTTAATCTGTCC
This sequence comes from Erythrolamprus reginae, assembly GCF_031021105.1. Classification (NCBI taxonomy): domain Eukaryota; kingdom Metazoa; phylum Chordata; class Lepidosauria; order Squamata; family Dipsadidae; genus Erythrolamprus; species Erythrolamprus reginae. The sequence continues at coordinate 201,483,702 of NC_091950.1, forward strand.
ACTAGAGCAAACAGAGAAATGGGGACTAAGATGGCAAACCTTACCAGTTGAGTGACAGGGTGTGCAGGGTTGAGAAGGTAAGATGGTGCTCCTCAACTGTTTGATTAGGCAGGAAGACAGAGCGGAGGTGGCAAATAGGTTTTTGATAGCTTTCAGCTACTGTGGAGTTCAGGCAGTGATTGGGTTTCTGAGATTGTTAGCTTTCTGAGAGTCATTGACGCCACTTGTGGGTTCATCTGTATCCTCAGAGTCACCTGAATCAGAGTGCAAATAAGTATGGAATAGTCTTGGAACTGTTGAAAAAGCTGCATTGCTTTTTCCTTCCCCTTGTGTTGAGAGAGGACTGTTCAATTTCAATATAGATGTCCTCTTTGACCCCTTTCAAACTAGTGGTCCTATCTAGAATATGGACTTTGCTGTCCTGAAAAGAATGACTGTCTGAGAGCTAATGACCGACCTTTGGAGTGCTTAGGACCAGGTGACTGCAAAGGATATAAATCCTTCCAAATCCCCACCATTCAGTCAGAACTAAAGAAGCTTCTTAGAGAGAAGCAAAACCCAAGAAAGACCATTTGCCTTTTTGAAAAGCATCTTTGTGATAGGAAAATAGTAAAATCTTTCTCTCTGTCTGTCTCTCTCTTCCTCCCTCCCTTCTCCCTCCTTTCTTTTCACATTCCAGCAGGCAAGACGATTTGCCAATAACTAGAGAAATATCGCCGGAGCAGTAGATCAAATCTTCAGTGTAACCAAAGCAAAGAAAAGGCTTGAAACTTAGAAAGCAACTTCATTTTCAGCTAATTTATTTGTGGGGGAGGAGGCAAAGGAGAAAGAGAGAGAGACCAACAGCTCAGGTCTGACCTGTGGAAAAGCTATTTAAGTGTCTCAGAATTTAACTTGATATTTCCACTATTTGAGATGAGTCTGCATAAAATTAAGGACTTAAGAAACAGCCCTTGTTTTAAGTTGTTTTGTATTGCTTAAGGCAAATGACTCAAATATGTTCTTAAAATGACAACTGCAGCAAGCTTTATTCAAGAAGTGTAAACAAAATACAAATAAACTGCACCTGGAACTAATGTGTACTCAAAGCTGTTACATTCTCACTGGTGTTATTGTTTGTGTCTTGATAAGAAGGCCAACTTTCAAAAACATTATCACTGTTACTATAAGAATAGAAAATGTACAAATCACTTCTGGATGACAACTTTATGTGTTGCAGGTTTTGTGTTTTGTTTTTTTGTTTTCTTTTGGGATCAAGTATCTAGACCAGGGGTGTCAAACTCAATTTCATTGAGGGATGTGTTAGGTTTGTGTTTGACCTTGGGTCTGTGGGTGCATGGCCTGGAGGCATGGCCAGATTCACATCACTCATGTTGGCCACAGAGCTCGGGTGGGGCTGTGGGATCCTCCACCAGCCCTCTGACAGTGAAAACAGAGTTCAGGGTTGACATTGAGAGGGCCACACACGGCCTTCTCAAGCTTCTTTTTCACTGGCAGAGGCCTGGTCTTTTGCTGCTTCCAGGGCAACCCTGCAGGCCAGATTTAGGCATTCCGTGAGCCGAATATGGCCCATGGTCTTTGAGTTTGATACTCCTGATCTAGAATTTGCAGTTGCATAATTCGATTTATGAATGTATAAAACAGAATAGATCAGGGGGCCTCCTAACCCTAACCCAGCCCTCAGATGGAGGATAGGTTAGTCTCTGGTAGTTTTTCAGAAGGGTGCATTTTTCCTTCTCGTTCACCTAATAAACCCTTTTGGGGAAAAGCTAACTCTGCTGCAAGGTCTTATGAAATTCCAAAGGGAATATGAAAGATGAAGAGCAAGACCACAGCACATACACAGTAATCAAAGCTATGGTTTTCCCAATATGGCTGTGAGAGTTGGACTTTAATGAAGACTGATTGCCAAAGAATTGATGTTTTCAAACTGAGGAATTGGAAAAGACTTTTGAGAGTTTTGGAATGCAAGGAGATCAAATCAGTCAATTCCAAAATTAATCAACCCTCATTATTCTTTGGAAGGACAGGTGCTGAAGCTCAAATACTCTGTCCACCAAATGAAAAAAGAGGACAAGAGCTGATGCTGGGAAAGATTGAAGCAAAAGGAGATAACCTGCACCTGTACAATGGCAGAGATGGTTAGATAGTGTCATCAATGCAGTAGGCATCAGTTTGGGTTGACTATGGGAAACAGTGGGGACCTGGGGTGAAGCCTGGCATGCTATGGGGGTTACAATTAAGTGTCAGACACAACAATCAGAATAACAATCAAACAGCCTCACCTGGTCACTTCCCATTCTGCTCTGGGCTCTTCTGGAAGCTGATTTCTGAAATTGCAGCTTGGTTTAACAACAGGGCTGAGCTAGTGTTCAGTCCAGTTTATGGTAACTGCAGGCCATAACTGGTCATTTTTCGGCTTCTTGCCTTTCATGTCTTCAGAGAGGGGCGGCATACAAATCTAATAAATTATTATCATTATTATTATTATTATTATTATTATTATTATTATTATTACTATTATATCTGCTGGTTCTGACTAAATCAGTATACCAATGCTTGCTTTTTCCTTTTAGGGACGGTTCCATTTCTCAATAGTCCTTATACTTACACTTTTCTTTTCCTTTTTCAACACCTTTGCATATATAGGAGCCTTCATAAACCCTTTCCAAGGGAACACAAATGCGTGCTCTTTCTTTCTCCTCTATCCCTTTATTGTGCCATCTTTGCTTTGATGTTGTTATGATTTAATGCAAAGGAAACCAGGTGTTCCTTCATTTCTGTACGCTATGGAAATTTTTTAGCAAAGAGAAACTGATGGTTCAGTTTCATGGAAGATGCTAAGCAACATTAATTGAAACTTTTTAACTATGCCTACATTGCAACATAAAGGTTAAAAGAAAAATAGAAAGGGAGAAGAAAGAAAGAAAGAAAGAAAGAAAGAAAGAAAGGAAGGAGGAAGGAAGGAAAGTTGGAAAGAGAGAGAGAAAAGAAGGGAGGGAGGGAGGGGAGAGAGAGGAAGGAAGGAAAGAAGGAGAGAGAGATAGGAAAGAAGGAAGGGAGGGAGGGGAGAGAAAGGAAGGAGGGAGAAAGAAAGAAAGAAAGAAAGAAAGAAAGAAAGAAAGAAAGAAAGAAAGAAAAACAGACGTATGAAAAGATACACGAAATGGACTAAAGGTTGAGGCATCACAAATTCTCCTTCAAGATACTGAAGTAGACCCAGAGACAGGGTTTTGAGCAATCGGTACTTTTATTCAGCTCAGAGAACAAGTGACAGCTCAGCAAGGTAAAGTGACAATTCAGCGAGTACCGACTGACTCTGCCTGGAGAAACCGCTCCTTTTATATATTTGCGGTTCCCGCCAAAGCTAGAGCCGGCCGCGTCTGAGCCAATCAGGAGTGACTTCCTGCTTGGGCTCAGACAGCGCTGAAAGAGGAACAAACTATTTACAGAGTTACAAGGTAGCCATTACAGGATACAACACCCCTCCCCTCATAGTTGGACACATCCATCAAGAAAGCCATGTGACAAAGTCGTCCAATCGGTGGGGCCTCTGAGGAGCTCGCGCTGACCTGCACAGTTCAATTTCTCCTTCGCCACTGACTGTGGAGGATGGCTCGCCGCTGTTCTCCCGGTGTGGCGGCCTTGGCCTGGCGGGCCCAACGAAGGCTTCGGAGGACGAGGATGGTTCGGCGTCGCTGGATGGTTCCCCCTGGCCCGATAAGTCTCTTTGCGTGTCTCTTATTTCGGGCAATGTACAAAAGTCTGTTGAAGGGGGAGAGTCCATGTCAGCGGGTTGTGGCAATTGATTTTCTGTTCGCTTCCGAATGTGGTCTATGTGTCGTTTCCACAAACGACCATCCTCTAGTTTAACAACATAGGTCTTAGGTGCATTTTGCTTAACAATAATTCCCTTCATCCAGTTTACATTTCCATCAAAACTTTTTACATATACATTTTGTCCCAAATACATTTCTCTTTCAGGTTTTGTACACATTTGGTTATTATTAACACAGAACCTTGGGTTTAACCTGTCTAGTGGTGACCTCAACTTCCTTCCCATCAATAACTCTGCAGGGCTTACATGTGTGTGCGAGTTAGGGGTAATGTGTTGGGTGAGTAAGAATTGGTCCAAGTTCTGTTGCACATCCCCAGGGCCTGACCTGCGCAATGCCTCCTTTGCCACCCGTACGTAACGTTCTGCCAATCCGTTAGCCCAGGGCGAATAAGGCGAGATGAGGGCATGCCTGACCCCTAGGCCATCTAAGAACAATTCGAATTGCCTGGCTGTTAGCTGTGGCCCATTGTCAGACACTAAGAGATCTGGGCAACCATGGGATGCAAACAGTCTGCTCAATACTTTGATGGTGGCACTTGTGGTTATGTTGTTCATTGCTATTATTTCCAACCATTTGGAGAAGGCATCAACCACTATTAAAAAATACTGAGACCCCACTGGGCCAGCAAAATCAATGTGGATTCTAGACCAAGGACCAGCAGGCTGTTCCCACTCAGCCGGAGTTGTTTTGGGGGGACTGGGCCGTGACTCTTGGCACGGATCACACTTTGAAACCCAACTTTCAATATCAGCATCCAGCCCTGGCCACCATAAATGTCCCCTTGCCAGGCTCTTCATCCTGACAATCCCAGGATGACCCACATGTAACATTTTGAGTACCTTTCCCCTTAGGCTTTTGGGGATGATCACTCTATCCCCCCACAGCAAACAACCTTTTACATATGATAACTCAAGTCTTTTGTTTTTAAAATCACACAATTCAGGTTTCACAACATCATTTTGCCATCCCTTTAGAACACAGTTCACCACTTGTTTAAGGATTTGATCTTGCTGCGTGTGTGCAGCTACCTCTTTTGCTGTGGTTAGTGGGTTTTCCTCGAGTTCTATCATTAACACATCTGTGGAAGGAACAGGGTCTTCCACTAAGTCTGTTATGGGGCATCTGCTGAGACCGTCTGCATGATTGATTTCCTTCCCCCCCTTGTGGGTGAGCTCATACTGATACCCTGAGAGGAAAAGAGCCCATCTGATTAGTCTTGGAGACATAAAAGGTGGAGTGGGCTTGTTGGGGGCTAGCAGGCCTAGTAGGGGTTTGTGGTCAGTGACTAGCTCAAAGCTTCTTCCAAAAATGTAATTGTGAAACTTCTTTACCCCTGCCACTAATGCTAGAGCCTCCTTGTCTAACTGGCTATAATTCCTTTCTGTGCTGGTCATGGTTCTTGAAAAAAATGCTATTGGGGCCTCTGTCTTATTAGGTAGAACGTGAGCTAGAACTCCTCCTATGCCGTACGGCGAAGCGTCGCACGTGAGCCTAATGGGTAGTGAAGCACTATATTGGACTACTACACTTTTAGAAGTTAATAAATTTTTTATTTGAGAAAAAGCTTCACGTTCAGTTTTCCCCCATGTCCAGCGGGCTTCCTTCTGGAGTAAACGGTGGAGAGGCTCTGCTACTGTTGCCTTCTGTTTTAAAAAAACGGAATAAAAATTAAGGAGGCCCAAAAATGCCTGCAACTCATTCTTATCTCGTGGCTCTGGGGCTTCTCTAATTGCTCTCAGCTTCTCTGTTGTGGGGTGGATACCTTCCTTATCTATTTTATATCCTAGGAATTCTATACTGTTGGTTCCCCAGACACATTTATCAGGCTTGATTCTTAAACCTTTGTCCTGTAACCTCTTAAGTACTTCCCTTATTCTTTTGTTTACTTGTTCCTGGTTTTCCCCTGCAATTAAGATGTCATCAAAGTATGGAATGGCCCCATTTACCCCTGACAATAGGCGTTCCATAATGCTCTGGAATATTCCTGGGGCTATGCTTACCCCAAACTGTAACCTCGTGCATTTGAAAGCCCCCCTGTGCGTTACAATTGTTTGAGCGTTTGCTGTTTGTTCATCGACCGGAAGTTGCTGGTAAGCTTGCGCGAGGTCGATCTTTGCGAACCTTTTCCCCTCCCCCAGGGAGTGTAGCAGTTGTTGCACAACCGGGATGGGGTAGGGGTGGTGTTGGAGTGCCTTGTTCAGGGTCGATTTGTAATCAGCGCAAACTCTTAAGGAGCCATCTGGCTTCAGAGGGGTAACTATGGGAGTTTCCCATGGCCCCTGTTCCACAGGGACCAAAATACCTTGGCTAATGAGTTTGTCCAGCTGTATGTCTAGTTTGGGGAGGAGCGGCAGGGGGACCCTGCGAGGTTTTAGTCTGATCGGTGGGACCTTGGGGTCAATAGAGAAAGATATAGGGGGCCCCTTATACAATCCCAGTGTGGGGCTGAACACTTCAGGGAACTCTTTCACAAAGTTAGGCATATCATAACAGTTTACATTACACACACCCGAAATCTCGATCCCCAGTGGTTCCATCCATGCTAAACCCAGAAGAGAGTGCTTGGCCCCTGTTACAATAAGCATGGGAAGGGTACATTTAACATTCTTGAATGCGATAGGTACATTTGCTGTTCCCAAGACCGAGATTACTCCCCCCTGAAAGTCTCTAATCACCAAAGAGGTTTGATTTAGGTCAGCCTTAGATACATTAGGCATATACAGTTTAAATTTTTCCCAGGGCATGATGGTATATCTAGAGCCCGTATCCAGCTCCATTGAGCAAGGTTGGTTATTGAGTAACAGTGATATAACAATTTTAGCCCCTTTTTTGGTTGCCGTGTTATTCACGGAAAATTGAGAGTTACCTCTATAGTAGTCGCGGTTAGCGGTTGAGTAGTTCCTTTGACCCGCGTTGCGGAATGGTCTCCTTTCTCGCGCTTGGGGGGTCTGGTTTTGAGGTCGCTGGTATTGCGGTGTGGCAAATGTTTCCTCTGGCGCTGTTGCTCTGCATGCGATGGCGATGTGGCCTCTCCGGTTGCAACGGCGGCATGTAGCGTCTCGGAAGGGGCATCGATGGCGCTGGTGATTTCCCCGGCAGCCCGCGCAGGGGGCTGGGTGAGTAGCTCTCAGGTGTCTCGGCTGGTCTTGCACCAGGAGGCAGTTGTCTCCGCTGGGAATTTGTTGGCTGTTGTCTGTTTCCACGGCGCTGGGAGACGCGGAGTCGATTTTTGCAATGAGTTCTCGCCTTCCGTGCTCTTTCAATTCTCTCGCCGCTGCGTCGGCTGCTTCTGCGGTTTGCGCCAGTTTAATTACGGTTTGTAGGCTCGGCTCTTCTTCGATGAGGAGTTTATTTCTCACCGTGCTGTTTTTCATGCCGAAAACCAAGGCGTCGGTGAGGCGAGCTTCCGGGTCTTTAAACTTGCATTGAGCAAGTACCGTTCGAAGCCGCGTTGTAAACTGGCTGATCGACTCGGTTTCCCTCTGAGCCATCATGTGGAATTGATGCCGAAAAACCATGGCTGGTTTGGTCGGCTTGAAATGGCTCGCCAGTTTTTGTTGTAGGACGTCCCACGCTGTGGCTCTTGCTTGTTCTGGTTCGGTGAGAGTTTGGGCAAGTCTACGGATTTCTGCGCCGCAGTAGTTAAGGAAAATAGCCCGTCTGCGATCGGCTTCGGCGTCCTGCATTCCCGCCGCCTCGAGGAAGATCTCGAAGGTGGCCATGTACTCGTCCCATGTCGATTTCTCGGGATCGAAGAGTTCCGGAGCCTGGCCGATCTGGATTTTGTCCATGTTGCACGCGAAGTTTCTTCCGTCCGTTCGTCGCCAGTGAAGTAGACCCAGAGACAGGGTTTTGAGCAATCGGTACTTTTATTCAGCTCAGAGAACAAGTGACAGCTCAGCAAGGTAAAGTGACAATTCAGCGAGTACCGACTGACTCTGCCTGGAGAAACTGCTCCTTTTATATATTTGCGGTTCCCGCCAAAGCTAGAGCCGGCCGCGTCTGAGCCAATCAGGAGCGACTTCCTGCTTGGGCTCAGACAGCGCTGAAAGAGGAACAAACTATTTACAGAGTTACAAGGTAGCCATTACAGGATACAACAGATACCATTGTGGATTTTACAAGTAAAGCAATCACTGTGCCGCAAGAGCAGAAATCAAGTTGGACCCAACAATTTCCTCAAGCCAAAGCCGACAGGAGGCTGCAGTCTGAGTGGGAACCTCCCAGGTAAAAAAGCCTTGGCACGTTTAACAACGGGGAGAGCCGAGAGGCGATGAGAACTGAAGGTGACGTCAAAGAAAGTGAAGGGGATGGTGGTGGGAAGCAACGAGGAAGAGCCTCAATTCGGCTGCCGGGCTATAGGAGGGGCCTAAGGTGGCCACATAGTTTTGGGTCGCAGGCTTCTAGCTTTTCCCTCCCTTCATCTTCCCTCAGAAGCCCAGATTGGGAGCTGGCAAGAGAAAAAGAACTCCAGGCCCGCTGAGGCTTTTTGCACTGAGCTTCAAGGAGGCGGGTGGGCGGCTCTGGTTTCTCTACATGGAGGAGATTTCTCCTCATAACAGGGCAGGAAGGGAGGAAGAACGAGGCCAATCCAAGGAGGGGCGCAGAGGCCCCTCATCCCCCCCAAAACCCTACCTTCCAGGAACATGGGTTCCTCCTGCTCTCTCCCCGCCGCTGGCTGTCCCGCTCTTCCATTCAAAAATTGGGACAACTTGGAAAGCGGGTGGGACGCGAAACAAATCATTCAAAAGCATGACTGTCCTGAGGAAAGCATGACTGTCCCACGGAAAGCGGGACGTCTGGTCACCTTATTTAAAGCTCTTCATGGCATGGATCCAGGTTACTTGAGAGACCATCTCATCCCACTGGGATTGGCCAGTACCACTCGTGGCAGCAGAGAACGCTTTATTTGACTGATTGATTGATTGATTGATTGATTGATTGATTGATTGATTGATTGATTGATTGATTGATTTTGTCCAATACACAATGAGGGTTTTAGTGGGTATACACATAGTAAAATACATGATGAAGGTTATAGAGGATATACTCATAGTAAAATATATCTAAGAAAGAAGAGAAGAGAAGTTATAGGAATAGAACATATCAATGAAATAGAAGAAGAGATATAGGAATAGAAAAAAGGTATAGGAGATATAGGAGAGCAGGTAGAAAAAATCATGCACCGAGACACAGATGTGCCTGTGTTTCGGTGTGGGTTTTTTTGCTTCTGGGCATTCCACCCACCCTCCCCATGTGCCTTTGGTTTTAATGTTTTAACTGTTTATGTTTTAATTGTATATGTAACTGTATGCCAACTGTAAGTTACCCTGTGGTAAGATGGACAGCCAATATATTTTATAAATAAATAAAGTAAAACCTCTCATTATAGTCCAGAAACTTCTGAGTTCTCCAGAATTATTCAGATTATATATTCAGTAAAACTCCAGTGGGTGATAACTGGAAGAGGTTTCAGGGAAATGCCCTAAAATGCTGGTATAGTTTGTATCATATTAAGCTGGAATGTGTGGAGGTGGTATACAGTCTTAATTAAATGAGTTACATCTAAGATTGCATAATGCCTCCTGGATAGAGGGAATGGCAAGTCTTCCTTTAACACTATACAATAAATACATTTGGTAATTCAGATAAAAATCAATGAATTATTTCATTATGCAAAGCTTGGTGGATCAGAACATTTCGATATAAAGGAAATCTGTGATTTCTTCTCCACTCTTATCAAAACAAACAGACAAACAGATTTCCTTACACACCTTTCTGCCCCCATCCACAGCCTTAAATAAATAAATACAGTGATAAAAAGTATTTGTGAAAGCCACGTATCAAGAAGTTTGGGATGGGAGAAAGGAAATGGCATTACTGTTGTTTATGAGAATGGTCAGAGCAAATTATGGACAGCCGTAAAAATACAATCTCTCATAATCACACCAGAATCCTGAAACAGAATCCTTGAGTAATGTGTTGAAAAAAACAACTTAAGATCCATAAAGCCTGAGGTTGCAGTGTTGATCCAGAAAGTTAATCTATTATTTAATAAACCAGCTGTTTAGTTGTTTACTACTACCCTTATCAGAATAGTTATTGAATTCAGAGAAGAAATGGGTAGGGATTTATTTAGATCGTAACCTTGATCAATGCTTTGCATTAATGAAAAAAGGGCATCCAAAGAGATTTCTCCAAGTCTGTGGAGAGGGGCGGCATAGAAATCTAATAAGTAAGTAAGTAAGTAAATAAGTAAATAAATGTTATGATGATGTAAGGAATTCCTTTTTATATCCCTTCACATTACTTCAGTATAAAAAATCAGAAAATACTGAACTCCATATCCAGAAATGCTTAATATGGCAAACTTACAAAATGTGGGGTAAATATAGAATATTTGCAGCAATTTCTTTAACCAATGTCAAACAAACCTAGAGGATTTATCTGTAACCTTGCAATCTGCAAGTTTTAATAATATAACAATAATATAATAAGAAAGGAGTTGGAAGGGACCTTGAAGGTCTTCTAGTCCAACCCCCTGCTTGGGCAGGAAACCCTACACTACTTCAGGCAAATGGTTATCCAACATCTTCTTTAAAACTTCCAGTGTTGAAACATTTACAACTTCTGGAGGCAAGCCGTTCCACTGATTAATTGTCCTAACTGTCAGGAAATGTCTCCTTAGTCTTGTTCTACCCTCAGGTGCTTTGCAGAATAGGTTGGCTCCAAGAGAAATGAGAAAATGATTGAGGCAGAGAAGGAGAGGAAAGAGAGAGAAACAGAGAGAGAAGTGACTCTTGATTTAAAACATATGGTAAAAAGCACCCAAATAATAACAAAGAAAAAAAACCCAGCCCTTTTTTCATTTATTTATTTATTTATTTATTTATTCATTCATTCATTCATTCATTCATCTATGCCGCCCAGTCCAGAAGGGACTGCCGCTCAGACACTATACTTTTCCGCCCACACCGGAAACAAATTAGAGGGAACATTGGTTGGCTCCCTCTTCTTTATCGCAACCTTTGAGATATCATGTCTCCCCTGGTCCTTCTTTTCATTAAACTAGACATGTCGAGTTCCTACAACCATTCTTCAGTCTCCTAATCATTTTTGTTGCTCTTTTTGCACATTTTCTAGAGTGTCAATATTCTTTTTTCATCGTGATGACCAAAACTGAATGCAATATTCCAAGTGTGGCCTTATCAAGGCATTACAAAGTGGTATTAACACTTCACGTGATCTTGATTCTATCCCTCTGTTAATACAGTCTAGAACTATGTTGGCTCTCACTACTACTACCACATATACTGTACCTGTGCGTTTTGTTTTTCTTGTCTAGATGTAGAACCTTACTTTTTTCACCATTGAATTTCATTTTGTTTGATAGCACCCAATGCTCAAGTCTAGCTCCTTCTGTATCTTCTTTTTTGGCAAATAATTTTTTATTTTTTCATTCCAATCACATGTGCAAAATAACATATCATCAATCTTGAAATACATTATAATAATTATTTTTTTAAATTCAGTATTCATACTCCATCCAATGCTACCTCCTTTACATTTGACATCTGGACAAGAATAGTTAGTCAAATTTCTTATATTTAAAAAGCTATTAACTAATACAGTATTTAGGCTGCTTCTTTTCTAATCGTGTCTCATCATTTAGGCTGTAGTGCTTAAGATCCTTCCGTATCTTGAGCCTATCTTCTGGAGAGTTGGCTATTCCTGCCAGTTTGGTGTCATCTGCAAATTTGATGAGTTCCCCATCTATCCCTTCGTCCAAGTCATTGATGAAGATGTGGAAGAGTACTGGGCTTAAGACAGAGCCTTGGGGTACTCCAGCATCTCCGAAAATTTCACCAAAAAAGGCACATTTTGGCACTGTTTTTGGAGGCTACAGAGGCTGCAGAAGAGCCTTCTCCAAAGCTGCTTCAAGAACAAAGGCCTCGGGTGACCTTGAGCAGCCTTAGGTAGGCTGCAGAGGCCCGTCAACAGAAAGAGAACACTGTCTGAAGGTAAGTGATGCGAGACAGATCCAGGAAAGCACTGGAATGCAGGGACAATTGCATCATTCCCCAAGACTTGCACTCCTTGGGGAATGGCATAAGGTGGCCTTTTTGAGTGGCAAGGGTGGCACTAGCTCTGAAGTCAAGCCCAAGCCTCTACTTTAGGCCAGCCTTAGCACTTCCATCAAGTGCTGCTGTCCAGGATGACTAGATAGGGAGGAGAGAGAGAGAGAGAAAGACAGAGGTGCCAACATAGGCATTTTTTGAATTTTTGACACACCCAAAAGGTTTGCTATCACTGCCCTAAAACAAACCACAGCCGCCACCTCCTGAAAGCCTAGAATGAAATATCTGCACAGGACAGCAACCAGATGCTGGAGAGGAAGGACTTTCTGGGCACTGAAGTTAATGGAACTGGGGCTGTTTTAGAATTTGGAATGAGGCCTCCGCTCTGAAGGGCGTAAGACAGCTCAGGGTAGGAAACAGCTGTTTTGAATTGAAGCTGGAAATCAAAGGAATGGGGTGAAACTGGAAACCATGGGGTGCTTTTACAAAGGGGCAGGAGTGAGAGGATGACATTTTCTGGTTTTGCTCTCAGATACCAGTGAGTGGCATGTAAGAGTCATGGGCCAAGGAGAAAGTGAAATCCCTATGCTTTCTCAATCACAAGATTGTTTTAAAGGATAGGATTCTATATAGGGCACTCTAGGATCTTAAAGAAATGTTTTAATACAAACGTTTTTGAAGAATTTGAAAGCAGAAAGGACCTATGGAAAGGTACGAAGAACCAACACTGGACAAGATCAACGGAGGAATTGGCATGAGGATCTGATGAAAGCTGGGGAGTATGGAAATTGTTAAATAGACTGCGCATTGGTACTACAAAATCCAGACACACTCTGAACAATTGGGACTGTCTGGTGGCATCTGCCCTTTGCAATTGTGTTAAAAGACAGACAACACAGCCTTTATGCCCTGATCAGTGCACACTTGAGGACCTCATGGCAGGACAATAGAATGCCATTAATGTTGCTAGTTTCTGAGCAAGGTCTGTTTAGTATGTATATATGTAAATCTTGTATTTTATATTTTAAATGTATTTTTATATATCTATAAATTTATATATTTATCTATATTTATCTATCTATCTGTCTAATGATGGATATATTTATGTGTGTGTGTCACTTTTGTAGTGATTGTATACCAATAATTTCTCCATATATATATGTCTTCCATTTCAGTCACTTAACATGGCTGGCATTCACTTGTATGTGAATTGATTGTGTGGAAATGGGCAAATATGCTGAGTGATTTGCCCATCCTTGCTTGGAATATGGCAATACTTGTTTTTGCCTGGGTTGTCTCTGTTCCCCAACTGAACAATTGGCTGGCAAGCATTTGCACCAAGCCAACTTGCCCATGATTATGAAATTGAATTCTCACTTCTGTTTTAAAGGAAGCTGTGCTTGAATTATCTGATTGCCAAACATCCATCAGACATGTAGAATTCCCAGGTCTATAACTTTTTAAAAGGGATATTTCTTTTGTAAGAATGCCTTTTCTGAAGATTATCCCCTCTCTGCACCAGTGGTTAAATCCACCTTTTTTTACTAGCAGTTCTGTAGGCATGGCTTGGTGAGTATGGTATGGCTTGGTAGACATAGCAAGGGAAGGACACTGCAAAATCACCATTCCCTCCCCACTCTGGGGCCAGCCAGAGATGGTATTTGCCAGTCCTCCAAACTACTCAAAATTTCTGGTACTGGTTCTCCGAACTTCTCAAAATTTCCAGTTCTCCAGAACCTCAAAACTTGCTGGGTTCTACACCCGAACAGCTCTATTCCAGCAATCTGTTGCCTGATAACGTTTGTGGGATTTAAAAAATAAATAAATTTGGTGTTTATCTAGCCTTCAAAGGAATGCATCCCCCTACCCACCAGATTTCCTTCATTTGCAATCCTCCAGATTCTTTCTCTGTCTCTTTTGACTGACTGAAGCTGAGAAGCCTGAAGGGTTCCTATCCAAGGATCCACCCTGTCACATGTTTGGTGCTGCATCTTGTGCAAATAGGTTGGGGTTTTTTGTTGGGTTTTCTTTTTTGCAAAATTGCTCAGGCTAGCTGGTGGTAAGAAAACAGGAAGTTCACCACACTTAAGTTTCAAGTACTCAGTCTCCTCCTTGGATGAAATCAAAATTGCAAATGTTTTGATGACAAAGAGTGCCTTGAACTAATGACCCAACATTGAGATGTACATCTTCGAAATTGTCTATGGTCTTTCAGTGGTTTAGGAAACAAGCAGTATGCATCCTTTTGATGTGGCAATTCAGCCACATATATATCACAGCAGCATGCTACCTTTCTGGACATTTTGAGCACAGGTTGTAAGCCATCACAAAGTAGCTGTTATAGGGAAGAAGATTCACTGTATTAGTCCTATTGCATGATCTCTTGAGAGGAAAAAAAACTAGCATGCAATGAATTGCATAGACCAATGATGTGAAACATTTCTTTGAAATGGAAGACCAAAATATTTCTTGTTTAGTCTATTATTACTTATAAATCTAACATTGAAATTTATATATGAGCAGAAAAGTATCATAGAAACATAGAAGATTGACGGCAGAAAAAGACCTCATGGTCCATCTAGTCTGCCCTTATACTATTCCCTGTATTTTATCTTATAACGAATATATGTTTATCCCAGGCATGTTTCAGTTCAGTTCCTGTGGATTTACCAATTACGTCTGCTGGAAGTTTGTTCGAAGCATCTACAACTTTCAGTCAAATATTTCTCACACTGCTTCTGAACTTTCCCCCAACTGACCTCAGATTGTGCCCCCTTGTTCTTGTGTTCACTTTTTTATTAAAAATACTTCCCTCCTGAACCTTATTTAACACTTGAAGTTCATGAAGTCTTTCCTGATAAGTTTGATGCTTAAGACCTTCCACCATTTTTGTAGCCCATCTTTGGACCCGTACAATTTTATCCATATCTTTTTGTAGGTGAGGTCTCCAGAACTGAAGACAGTACTCCAAATGGGGTCTCACCCAGCACTCTGTACAGTGGGATCACAATCTCCCTCTTCCTGCTTGTTATACCTCTAGCTATGCAGCCAAGCATTCATTGTATACAATTTTGGGGAAGGCTATCAAATGTGAATTCACAGACAAACTGAAATAAAAGAAGAGGAAAAGTTTTTTGTTTACCAACAGATAGTGACACGGTCACATGCTGAATGTAATCTATCAAAGAAAATGACTATGTGCATAGGCTGCCAGTATATGTTTTATTCACACATGTTGTTATGACACAACCATGATACAATATTAAGTCTTCTCTATTAACAGAAGCATTCATTAACTTGGGTTCTTACCAGTGTTTAAGGTCCTCACCAAGGAGATATTCCTCCCACAGATAAGATGAATAGTGTGATTCATTGATACAACTATTGGCCCCAAGTTAATCCAGGCATATTTTAAACATATTTTAAACAAGAACTTTCATGGACAACAAATTACCCGTCCTTGCAACTGGTAGCCAGCCTCCAGCAATGGTGTATATATACTCAATTCAACAGCAGCAGGTGCCTCCTGACAAATTATAGCATTTCTATAAAACCAAGTATAATATCTATCATTTTGAAGAACTGCTTGCAGAATATAAATATATTTTGGAACATCACTCTGATCAGATCCTATTTTTATTTGGGTCATACATGGTTGATCTAGCAACATTTGCCTCACTTACGCACACATAAGCATCTAACTTCCTCTAACTTGGCCATGAGAAGGACTTAAGAAACTTTTCCTGTAGTTGCATGTGTTATCTCAATTCAGTAAACAGTTGAATATTGCTTCTTCCCTCCCATATGAAATCCACCCATCCTAATTGTTGTACCTAAGCGTTGTCATGATACTGCCCATTAATTTTTCGGAATCGGAAATATTCGTATTCTGTATTCAATACACTTCCTCAAAAGGGTCATCCATTACATGTCTACTTTTAAGCAATTGCTGGTTGGGGTGAATCAGATTGAGATTAATACAATGCACTCACTTGGACATTTCCTGGCTGATACTCAGATTCTTAATATCATTTTAAAAGCAGATCTAGAATCGTATCAGATCTCAAGTATTGAATGAACTGGCTTCTAATCTGCCTTTCTTTTGTTTTGTATTTTTGCATTTTTAGGCTCATAATCTTTTTAAGTATCAAGAGAAATTATTCCATGCATACCATTTCTCTTCTTCAGTAATATTGGTGTATTCAACATTTTCTCTTGTGTTAGTGGGTTCATAGAAACGTTGTTTTGCATATCCAATCTCAACTATTTGATTAAAACATTAAGATACTACATAAAATCTCTCAAAAAATTCTCAAAATAATATGTTCTGGATTTTAAAATATTCTCACGAGGAGATGTAATAGAAATGAATTATGGCACATCATTCCTATTCTGAACCTTAATAGAGTAATAATAATCTTGGCATGGTTAATAATCTTGGCATAGGTTGAATTGCCTGGACGTGGGCTGAAATGCCATCCATAAATTCACCTATGTAATTCTTGAATCATTTTTCTCTTTTTTCTCCCTTTACAGTAGAACTTCTGGTCATGACCATAATTTGTTCCATAACTTAGGTTGCACCGCGATTTGGCACTTACAAAAAAAATGGCGTGGAAGGAAAAATCGACTGCAGAAAAAAGATGGTTTTTGGTGGGAATCCGATTTGGTCATAGTCAAAAGCATTTGTGACCAGAGGTTCTACTGTGTTTTGTTTTTCCGTTCCACATTTGTAGTAATTCTCTATTCTGCCCTTTAGGGCTATCCCTGAAAAACAGGAAATGCATCACTTTACGTATCCGATCTTTGGAAGGAAGCAGGACCTTTTCTGTAGCAGTTTCCTTATTATGGAGCTCTCTCCCCAATATCATTAGGTTGGCTTCCTCTTCTCATTCTATAAATGGCTAGGGAAGACATTGCTGTTCTTTTGATCTTTAATAATATACATTTATTTTGTACTATATTAGTATGCCACCCATTCCCAAAGGCTCTGTAATAGTTAATTGCACTTTATGACTTGATTACTAGGCTATAGTTTTAGTGTGCAAAAACATTTGTAAATTATATGTACAAAAATTGTTTATATTGTTCTTCATGTGACCATTGTCCAGTGTCTACTGTGCAATAGAATAATACATAAAGATTACAATAAATAGGATTCTTGCAAGATGACTTCCTACTGGCTCTTTTCCTTTTAACTGTTGTGTCCAATTACAATAAAAAACCCAGAAGCTATTGCTGATATGTACTGCCTTCCTGTGTCTGCCTCCATTAGAAAAGGAATGAGGTGTAAACTCTCATGAATATGTACTATTTGGAACTCAACTCCATTTGCGAAGACTGTATATTTTGACAAAAAATGAAATGGACTAATAGTACTTAACATCTTCTACAAAAAAGAGAATTCTCATTGAAACCTTTTAATGTTTCCCATGAACAAACGCCATTTTGCATGTTTTGATCTATTATTCTTTCTTATTATTTACCATATTCTAGGATGAGAGTTAAAAACATTGTGTATATTAACGAAACATCTGGCATTTCCCTTTTGATTTGTCCATTTTTTTAAGAAAAAGGTCTATGTTTCTTTTATCCTCTGTTGCCTCATGATGCCAAAGTACCATTGAACTACATAGAAATGATAATAAGATTCCATTTTAAGGTTCCTCCCTTCCTATTCATTTATAATCAATCCTTTCAAGGAAATGCCACAGACTAATACTTTGGTGAGAAAAGGCTTGTATTTTCTGTCCATTTGGCCAAAAGCTCTCAATTAATTGTGAAGGCAGTCAACAATAGTAAAAACAAGCAAAATTATCATTGCAAAATATAAACACAAATAAACAAGCAAATTACAAGTATTGTTTACAAGAAAATAATCGAAAAAGAAAACTCTGTTTAAAAGGAATCAGTTTTTTAAATAATTAGTATAATATCAACCTGCCAACTAGAAAAGAAGAAAGATATGTACATCTGCTTGGAGGTTTTCTATTTAGATTTTTATTTTCAAATGTTTCTTTCTTTAGAACGTATTAGTCAGAATACAGAAAAATGATATCTTATTGTTGGTGATTCCCAACTGATCGGCATGTTATTGAATTTTGGCACTACTACCTATAAATAGACCCAACAGCAAATGTTATAGTGTTTCTCCCATTTTTGAAGATTCCAGCATAAGAGACTTTGATGGGGAAAGTTTTCCCTTCCTAAATTAAAAAAATCTCAACTGTCAAATAAGGTATTCCATAGTACAGGAAAAGGTCAATTATTTTTACTAAAATTTATCTACTTAACAGTGGAAGGAGCAATTTTTTTATTTTATTTCTCATGCCAGGTGCGTTTTTGATCCTCAATTAAGAAGCCAACCAGAGAAATACTCCCCTGAAAAAGCTGAAAGATCAATGCCCAGAATGGAGATAAAAGTAGAAGGAAACTTCGAGTAGCCCAAATAAACAATGACAGCCAAAGGAGAGACTAGCAAAAAAAGACGCAGCTTTTAAACAAAAGGTTAATGGCTTGACACATTTGCACCGAAACAAATATCAGCTTGTTTTCATTGGGTTTTATTCGTTTATAAAACTATACATATACCATGACTGGGTTCTCATTTTGAAAAAAATCCAATGGCTTATAATAAAGTTTCGACACATACAAAAGCACCATTCACAGCCGAAAGAGAAACAGCATTAAATAAAATTAAAAAAAAGACGCAGGGAGAAATGCCCGGCAAATAAAAAAAATGCATAAACTTTTTTTTTAAGGGAGGGGGTGTGCGATGTACAAAATAGATTCAGATAACTATGATCCCCCGACCCACCCACCCACCCACCCTGTAATCTTTTGTTAGCAGAATCGACTGAGTTTGGGGTTTTTAAAGGCTTTCGGGAGGAAACGCAGAGGCTGCCCCAAAGAGGACGCCCTGCATTTTCTTTCAGGGTGTTGTGTTGTTTCGGTGCAAATCGGATGCTCCGGGGTGGAGATTCCGGTCAGCCTTCCCAGAAGTATAAAAGGCCCCCCTCTTGTCAGTCGCAGACTCCCCAAAGGCTGCGCGAACCCCAAAAACTCTCCTCCGCCGCCGCCGCCTCCTTCCCGGAGCGCAAGAAAACCCCAGACGGGCCGAAAGGGCGGAGATATGCAGATCAGCTGGGCGCTGATAGGTGATTCCCGGGCTCCCCTCCGCTTTAGCTCGACCCCCTCCATGCAGCGTTTTATAAACAGACGACTCTCCCGCAGGGCACAACAGAGTCCAAAGCGGGCAGCCTTGGCTCGGAGTTAGAGAGGCGGCGGCCGGCAGAGTCTGACGAGGGCGGTGGGCTCTTTGCTGGGCCCCTTTTTCTCTCGGGGGCCGCTCTTGGCCTCTGCTTGGGCATAAGGCCATTCCTTTCCGACTTCAGCTACAGTGATAGCTAAGTTTGGAGAGGCCAAACACGGAGAAGCCGCTGGGTCTTCCTGCACCCTCTTTGAGCCACCCACCCACCCCCGAATCGCCCCGCGTTTCGGCTTTCTGTACCTCGCTCTCACCTACCTTCCACCTCTCTCTCTCTCTCTCTCTCTCTTTCCGTGCTGCTTCTGCGCCTGAAAGGGCTTGACAGCCTCCGCGACTGAGAAAAACAAAAAAGAGGAGAGGAGACCCCCGGGTTGCCATGGCTCGGTCTGCAACGGAACAACAAAACAGCCGAGGCTGTTGCGGTGAGTTCGCGCGGGGGACCGATTGGCTGGGCTCGAAGGGAACGGCGGCAGTGGGGAAGCCGTCGGGTTGCGTTTGGTGCGTGGAACAGGTGGCCACGACGCGGAGGGAAGGCGCTTTTCCCGGGGAGGGGGGGGAGGCGAAGGGGCTAATGGGTGGAAGGATATGAGTGGTGGGCGAACGGTCAGGGCACGCTTCCAATAAAGTCACTGGGGAACTGGCGGGGGGGGGAGCATAATCCTATTATCAAATGGACTGTCGAGAAGATGAGGGTTTTCCTGTTGTGCGATGTTGTGTGACTCCAGGCGTAAGGGGACCCCCCCCCCTTTTTGGAAAAGGGGTTTAAGTAATATTGGGTCACTGGAACGGGGAAGGGGTGTTGCTATAGGAATCCATTTTGATCATGTGATAAGAGGATGCTTCAGAGGCAGCCCTGGTGGACTGTTCCATAAGACAGGAGATTCAGGTCCAGAATGACATGAGGGAGATTAATATCCTCCTCCTACACACACAAAATAAAAAATTATCAGTATAGTATGTGTGTATATATGCATACACAAAGTTGTCCCAAGGACATAAAAGCAACTGTATATAAACTCAGTTTTTTGCCAGACAATATCTCATTTGGGAATAATAACCAGAGGAAAAATGGCCCAAATCATACAACCTGAAGATAGCTGTAGTAGATATCTAGATACATAAAAGAAAGAAAAGAAAGAGACTGAGAGAGAGAAGGAAAGAAAGAAGATAATAAGCCCAAACAGGCTTTTGAGTGCATGGCAATAGGGCCAAGCACTTATTTCAGGGTTCAAAAAATAAGAGGGTCTTATTTTCGGAGAAGATGGACGGACAGACAGACAGATAGATAGATAGATAAATAGACAGAGTTGCTTTTATGTCTTTGGGAGAACTTTCTACATTAAAACGCTGGTAAGAGAATCCAATTATCCTTTGTATATTTGATTGGAGTGTGGTCCTTCCAAATGTACAGCACCTAGAAATAAAAACATATTTGTGATGAAGGATATATGGAATGGAAGTAAAGGAGATTATCAGAATCCCATAATATGTTGCTAGCAAAAAGTGTTATAAAGCACATTAAAAACTTAATATTAAAGGATGGCAACTATTTCTTGAAATATTTAAATTAATGAGTAATTCTCAAGCTACCTTAGTGGTAGAAGTAAAATAAATACAGTATTCATCACATTCAAATTCATTCTTTAATAGAAGATTCTGAACAATGGTGGTAATAACAAACACCTGCAGTCAATAATTTGCGAGGCATCAACCTGTGTTCATTCGAGTGCTTTGTTTTTTCCATCCTAGAATCCTGTACTAGCTATTTGACATCTGCAAAAGTCCTCCTGTACTTTGGACATGCCCTGTCCACTTGGGTAAGTGAGATAAAACCACAGGAGTTTGCATTTGATTTGAGGGTAATTAACATGTATTATAATTACTTGGATATATGTGCCTTTATATTTCTATATTACATTTCGTAAAAATACATCTGTTAAATTATGCTCTGGCATAAATTGTGAAATCACTCCTTTTGAAAGCTACAGTCAGTATTTATGGATGAAATCCATGATTCACTGAATTTAAAGAATCTCATACATTTGTTGAATGGTGGGTCCAGATGCAGCTATACCTAAAGGTAGATATTTTGAAATTGGTGAACCTTAACTTGATAATTATGAATTTGTTCATTTGGTTTCAACATATCTACCATACTTAAAAAGTCACTGGCTGGCCTCAACCTACTAAGTTCAAAATAAAATGAACTTTGCATCTGATTTGAGGCATTTTTATTCTGTTTGGACAAATTTCCATTTTTTCAAGCAATGCTGCAGCTCAGTCATCAATGGATTTAACTCTGTTTTAGTAACTTGATATTTTGAGGCATTTTTATTCTGTTTGGACAAATTTCCATTTTTTCAAGCAATGCTGCAGCTCAGTCATCAATGGATTTAACTCTGTTTTAGTAACTTGATATTAGTACTTTCTATTTTGCAAATAGAAAGTACTGGTAGAAATTAATTGTTCAAGAACTTTGCATCACAATTTTGAGGAAACAGAACTTTTTTAAAAAGTAGAATATACAGTATTGTATTTCTGAGGAACAGTTTAAAACCACAGTTGGTAATTTTTATGTTAGCTTAGTCCCAAATGCCATCACTCTGCTAAACAAATAATTCCCTCACCACTGTCAAATTATTCACTAAGGCTCCATTACTATTGCTGTTAGTCTTTTCATCATTCCTATCACCCATCTCCTCCCACTTATGACTGTATGACTGTAACTTGTTGCTTGTATCCTTACAATTTGCGTTAATATTGATAGTTTCCTGATTGCTTATTTGTACCCTATGACAATCATTAAGTGTTGTATCTTATGATTCTTGACAAATGTATTTTTATGTACACTGAGAGCATATGCACCAAAGACAAATTGCTTGTGTGTTCAATCACATTTGATCAATGAAGAAGTCTAGTCTAATCTATTTTTAGCTATTGAATTTTTAGAGTTATTGATTCCTATGAATAGTGACTTATTGATGTTTAACATCAAAACTTATAATCTTTAAAATATTAGAAGAGTGTTTGCTTTACATTAGATTGAAATATTCCCTTATTGCATCTTTTCCTGCATTGTTCTAATAAAAGTTGTTTAGTTTTTCACTGCAATAGTAAAAGAGTTTACATGAAAAATATCTGATTGGCAACAATGTTGGACTTAAGAAAGAATGGATTTACTCAATCTACTTTTAACCTGCTTTTCTACTTTAATTTACTCAAGTAAATTAGAAACAGAATTCAAAATATATCCTATATTTAAAATTATAATTAAAAATATGTATTTTTAGTATTAGGTTGATGAACCTGACACCTGCATTTTTATTTAAATCTGGCTTGGTTGTAAAGTTGTCAAGTGACTAATTATTGTAAGAACCTAATAAATATTCATACTATACTTGTATATACGTACTCTATTATCAGCGCTCTGTACTTATTAAAATTTAAGATCATGGCCATCTACATTAATCAATTTTCCACTTACTGAAATTAACTATGACAATAGCATGTTTGTCTCTTGATTTAATGAATTATAAGACTACTACTATAATCCAATAAGGAATTAAGCATTATTTATTTCAATGGATTTCCTTGGGAATTTAGAATTATGGCATAATTTTAAGTGGCTATGTAGTTCGTATGATACCAGAATATATTTATAAAAAATTCTGCATAATTCATTACTGATTGCTTACACTCATTTATGATAATACTAACTGCCTGGCAAATGTAATACAGTACACTGGTTAAATCGTTTTTTCTTTCTTAAATAGAAAGAAACAGGCAAATAAATAACGGGTAAACCACTAGTTAAATCAAGTTTAGAAATACGCAGTTTCAGTAAATATCAATATTGCTGATTTAGCTATTAGCTTATTTATTAATTGGGAAGTAAGAAACTTGCTAGAACTTTAAAATAGCATGCTTACATCTTTAATATGAGTTAAAAACTCTGGCTTCTACTTCATGGCAAAGTCAAAGGTAATTACATTTTCAGAGCCCAATGAATGTGCTTCCTTATTAGACCATTGTTGAATTTATGATTTACTGACAAAGAAAATGGAGCAGTATGCTCCGTCCCATAATTGGGTAGACCAGTTTGCCCTGATAAAAAACACTTATTAGACTAGTGGTAATTTCTTTAAATTGTGGTCAGTTATGCAAAAGCAAACCCAGAAATGAAGAGTACATTCCAAAGAGTTAATGGTAACCATGATATCTTAACAAACTTGCCTCATTAACCCTTATACAGTATTCTTAAATTACTTTTGCCAGTGTACTCTGAAATACATTTAAGAGTGCAGGTAAAATAAATTGGGGCAATTTCATATACTTTATAACACTTGGGTGGATTCCCAATGAAGTGCTTATAGTGCAAACACATCTTGCCTTAATCTCAGAAGTTGAAGAGTATTTTGATTCTCTTGGCAGAACAACTGACACAGCCTCAGGTGATTCTGTGAGTGAGATGGGCAATCTTTAAGTTCAAGAAATAAATAATAAACATTCCTGCCAGCCTAGACATTAAGAAATGGTGTATTTTATCAGGGAGGCAGAATGCAAGTCTTTTCCAGGATGATAGCTTCCAGATATTTTGAGATTCATAATTTCTGGTGGACATGCAATCCAAATATATTAATGTTATTATTATAAGTTTGGTTGAAGGTTATTTGTTTGTTTGTTTTCAGTGCAGAGAAAGTTTATAATATAGCAAATATAAAAGCAGTAAATATAAATAACAAAACTTATATAAGAACCATCTTACACATGCTGAAAACATGACAGAAGTAAGTAAATTTATTATGGAAAAAATGAAATAAGGTGTAGCAAGGCACCACTACTAAAAGCACACCTCCACCCACCTCCATACACACACCATTCAATTTGTATGTACTGTATATCACTGATGATACTAGGAAAAATCTCCCCATGTAGATTTTGATATTAATTAGTGGGATGGATGGATGGATGGATGGATGGATGGATGGATGGATAGAGAGAGAGATAGGGAGATAGAGAGATAGATAGGAGTCTGTTCTGGGTCCTATTCTTTTTAATATGTTTGTGAGTGACATAGGGGAAGGTTTGGTAGGGAAGGTTTGCCTATTTGCCGATGACTCTAAAGTGTGCAATAGGGTTGATATTCCTGGAGGCTTCTGTAGTATGGTAAACGATTTAGCTTTACTAGATAAATGGTCAAAGCAATGGAAACTGCAGTTTAATGTTTCCAAATGTAAAATAATGCACTTGGGGGAAAGGAATCTTCAATCTGAATATTGTATTGGCAGTTCTGTGTTAGAAAAAAACTTCAGAAGAGAAGGATTTAGGGGTAGTGATTTATGGCAGTCTCAAAATGGGTGAGCAGTGTGGTCGGGCAGTAGGAAAAGCAAGTAGGATGCTTGGCTGCATAGCTAGAGGTATAACAAGCAGGAAGAGGGAGATTGTGATCCCGCTATATAGAGCGCTGGTGAGACCACATTTGGAATACTGTGTTCAGTTCTGGAGACCTCACCTACAAAAAGATATTGACAAAATTGAACGGGTCCAAAGACGGGCTACAAGAATGGTGGAAGGTCTTAAGCGTAAAACGTATCAGGAAAGACTTAATGAACTCAATCTGTATAGTCTGGAAGACAGAAGGAAAAGGGGGGACATGATCGAAATATTTAAATATGTTAAAGGGTTAAATAAGGTTCAGGAGGGAAGTGTTTTTAATAGGAAAGTGAACACAAGAACAAGGGGACACCATCTGAAATTAGTTGGGGGAAAGATCAAAAGCAACGTGAGAAAATATTATTTTACTGAAAGAGTAGTAGATCCTTGGAAAAAACTTCCAGCAGACGTGGTTGGTAAATCCACAGTAACTGAATTTAAACATGCCTGGGATAAACATACCATATATCCATCCTAAGATGGAAATAGTATAAGGGCAGACTAGATGGCTCATGAGGTCTTTTTCTGCCGTCAGTCTTCTATGTTTCTATCTATCTATCTATCTATCTATCTATCTATCTATCTATCTATCTAGATAGATAGATAGATAGATAGATAGATAGATAGATAGATAGATAGATAGATATTGAAATCTAGCATTATATAAATAAAAGTATAAGTCTTTAAACTGTGATATAAACCCACCCTCTATACTGTTGTGGCAGAATAAACCTTATTTATGAATGCTTCTCTTTTTGGTTCCTATTTCTAATTAAATACTGATGATCTGAATCAGCTTCACATGACCTGCCAACATCCACAGTGAAGCAGGGAATCAGGACTAGACTCTGGAATTCTCTGACCCTGCTCCTCCTTCAGTATTGCTGTCAGGTCATTTGTGCTTTTCAAGTGGTCAAGAAGTGAATACCTCATGAAAAAGTACTTGCTTTTGCTCTTCACTTCTTCTTCTACATCTTGAAAAAAAAAGGGTCATGGTTACATCATCAAGAAAGCAAGTCCACCAAGAGAATCTTGTCCAAGCATACCTCTCAGCCCTTCAGTGTGATGTCTTGTTAGTAATACCTAGTTTATGTACATCCAGAGTTGCTGCATGTCTCATACGTATAATGGACTTCTCAGAACTTGGGAAAGAGAATGGTAGTTTCTAAAATACTACAAAGGATAGAGCACCTGTACATTCCACCTGTATTAGTGAATTAAATAGTAACTTCCTTACTGCCTCAGGGAGCAGCCTGCTAAGGGGATCAAAGAATTCCCATCAAAAATAATAGCTGTTAATAAGTGGAGTATTAAAGTCCATGTATCCTGTTCTCAAGATTCTGTAACTTATCCATTTATTCCTTTTAATGAATCTAATTACTAAGACCATTTGAGACTAGTCATTTTGGATAAGAGTAGATTCTAGAGACCTGAAAATGCAATAAATACATATTTAGGTGATATTTATTTATTTATTTATTTTATTTTATTTATTTATTTATTTATTTATTTATTTATTCTATTTTTATGCCGCCCTTCTCCTTAGACTTAGGGAAGCTTACAATATGTTAGCAATAGCACTTTTTAACAGAGCCAGCATATTGCCCCCACAATCCGGGTCCTCCTTTTACCCACCGTGGAAGGATGGAAGGCTGAATCAACCTTGAGCCGGTGATGAGATATGAACCGCTGACCTACAGATCCTCAGTCAGCTCCAGTGGCCTGCAGTATAGCACTCTACCTGCTGCGCCACCCCGGCTCAATATAGCAATATGTTTTGTTATTTTATTGATGTTTATTTTGAATGTTGTGTATCATCTTGCAATCTGTCCAAAGTTTTCTAATTATTTGAAGATTCAAAAAGTGATGAGTAGTTAAACACATTGTGTTCATTCTAGGGAGATCGTATGTGGCATTTTGCAGTGTCTCTCTTCCTGGTTGAATTATATGGAAACAGTTTGCTCCTAACAGCTGTTTATGGATTGGTTGTGGCAGGATCCGTTCTTCTCCTAGGTGCCATTATTGGAGACTGGGTAGACAAGAATTCAAGGCTTAAAGGTTAGTGGTGTCATACAATATTGAAGAATATTTGCATAAAGTAAAAGAAATCTAAATCACAAAAAGTATGGAATTTGCTGAAACAATTGTGTCAGTGCCAAGCTTTTGATTTCAGTATGCCTAATTTAAAGTGTGACCATCATAAAATAAAATGCTCAGCTACGTAGCCAAAAATTTCCCGAAGGTTTCAAAGATAGTTGATTTTGGAAAGCTCTGAAAAGACATTTATATGGAAGACCACATGAAAGCCATGGACTAGACTGATAAATAAAGCGAACAAACAAAAAAGAGGTAAAACATTTTTTAAATTGCTGCCAGGAAAAATTAATGGTCATCTTCATCAAGCACCAGGTATCAAGTTTGATTTAAAAGAGACTTTTCTCTCTAATGCAAAATTAAAGATTTACATCCCAACTTCAAAAAGAAATTACTAGTTCTATTAACAATTGATGTGAAGAATTGCACAAAGTGTCTCTTTCAAAATGGCTATGCAAATAACAAATGTACTTCCCAGTCATATCTGTGTTTACTTATTCTTTAAGAATTATATGCTTTACAGGGACATACTCCATAATGAGGCATGACTCTGTAGGATGTGCAACTATTTAGAATAGTAATTTGAACTGTTTATTAAAAGCGCACAGTATGGACGCTACCTCATACTTCCATTGCTTCTGTAATTATGTTATGTACTCTTCAGAGTTAATATGTTTAAGTTATTAATACGTCTTTAATCTTGTCTTATTTGACTAAATACTTCACAAACAATTATCTCATCTAAGCAAAGCTAATTTTGAATAATTAATGTCCATTAGATGTAAACATCAACTACTCAAGCTGGGTGTTTCCTCCTTTGTAATAGCGTTAGCAATTTGAAAATGATGCTTTCACGCCATGGAAAGGGCAGTCCATTATCTAGTGCTGTTTAAGCACTAATACAAAGATGACTGTCTCACTCCATATTTACTTGTTAAGTCCATATAAAGGACATTGGCGTTAAAATGTTGCCTTGAA
The DNA here is from genome assembly GCF_031021105.1 of Erythrolamprus reginae. Taxonomy (NCBI): domain Eukaryota; kingdom Metazoa; phylum Chordata; class Lepidosauria; order Squamata; family Dipsadidae; genus Erythrolamprus; species Erythrolamprus reginae. The sequence goes on from NC_091950.1 coordinate 201,511,391, forward strand.
AACAGGTGTAAACATCTTGATGTAGTAATAGGCTGAAATATTTCCTATTTTAAGTACTGACGTAGTGCACCCTTTTCCTTTCTTTTCTCCTAAACAGTAGCCCAGACGTCCTTAATTGTGCAGAATGCATCGGTCATTTTGTGTGGCATCCTTCTGATGATCGTCTTCTTGTTTAAAGCACAGCTTTTAAATTTGTATCAAGGATGGCTTCTTGTAAGTGCACAGAACTGAAAAACATTTCTAAAGTAGTTTGCTATTACCGTGTTTCCCCGAAAGTAAGACAGTGTCTTACTTTCTTTTTACCCCCAAAAGCCCCACTACGTCTTACTTTCGGGGTATGTCTTACATTGGAAAAAAATTGAAAGGGTCGCGTTCCCGAAGGCATCTCCCCAGAGTCCAGAAGGGCAGCCGCGGGACAGGAGCCTTGTGAGCCCTTTTCCAAGTTCAACCTCAGGGCTCCAAGCGGCGTGCACACGTGGAGCCACAGACACATGTCAGGGAAGCGTGTGTCTGGAGGGGAGGAGCCGCTCTGCGCAGTTGGGCAGCCCCACCTGCCTGCCGGAAAGGAGGCGGGCGAAGGAGGGCGCAGCTCCGGCCGCTCGCCTCGGAGCTGGTCGGCCTCGCTGGCCGCTTGCAGCCGAGCCTCGGCAGGACTCGGTTGCTGGGACGAGCGCCTTCGCTGCAAGCCGCCGCCCACTCGGCTCGCTTCGGACCAGCGCCGTCCTTCGCTTTGCCAAGCCGGGGAAGAGGCGGTGGCGCCACTGTGAGGCGAAGGCGAGGGGCGCGCGGGGAGCTTGGAAGCGACGTCATCGGGCTCCCCCCCGGCAATACCCCCGTGTTTCCCCGAAAGTAAGACATATGTCTTACTTTCGGGGTATGGCTTATATTAGCCGAAACCCCCGATACGTCTTACAATCGGGGGTGTCTTACTATCGGGGAAACAGGGTAGCTGTGCTCTGAAATATATATATATATATATATATATATATATATATATATATATATATATATATATATATATATATATATATATTTATTTATGTTTTATAGTCCACTTCAAGCTTTAGTTAGATGTCTATGGAAATTCTTAGTCATCCAGGTCATGGTTGTCCCAAAATTGCTTTTTCAAGAGGCAAGTGGAGTTTCTGGTTTTTCTTTTAAGATGTTTTGCTTCTCATCCAGAACTGATGAAGCTTTTTGGATGAGAAGCAAAGCGTCTTCAAAGAAAAACCAGAAAGTCCAGTTGTCTTTTGAAAAAGCATCTTTGGGACAAGTTTTAGGTAGGTTCTAATCAGCTTTAAACTTAGTTGTGTTAATTGTCAACACTTATACAGCCATTTTTGCAGCCAGCCTGATATCCTTAAGCAGAGAGCTTACGCTGTGGCTTATTATAACTGCTGTTTGTTGACTAAACCACATTGGCTCATTTTACATATTATGTTAAGCTATATACCATGGTTTATAAATCACAGTTAGCTGTATCTACAAAGTATCTTCACTAGGTTCACTATAGACTCTCATTCAGAAAGGCCTTTAGAACACCCTGGAGATGTTTTTGGAGAGGACTTTGGGGCTATGGGCTGGGGTGGGCTTCAAAATTTTTAACAAGGGGTTCTTTGCCTGGTTGCTGGGTGGCCATGGCCATGGTGGCCTCCTGAATTACAGGGGGGTGCGTTTCTCCTTCCCCAGGCTCCGGATGCTTTCCTCAAGCCTCTGGGAGGGCAAAAATGGCCTCCCCAGGTTCAGGAAGTTCTCTGGAGGCTGGAAACACACCCATTTCCAGCCTCCCCAAACTTCCAGTAGGTCAGTTTTTCCCCCTCCCCAAGCCTCCATGAATGCCCTGCACTTACCTGCATCCAAAATAGGCCAAGTGGGGACTCCTGGGAGGGTCAGGGTCAGCCAGGAGTGGGATTTGGGGGTTCCCGAACCCCTACAAACCCCCAGCAGCCCTCCACTGGCTATGGGTTAAGGGAAGAGTAAGGAGATCAGTTTATGTCTCCTCCAGGGGTGAAATCCAACAGGTACTGACAGGTTCTGGAGAACCAGTAGCAGAAATTTTGAAAACAAGCAAATACCACCTCTGGCTGGCCCAAGAGTGGGGTAGGAAAGGAGATTTTGCAGTATCCTTCCCCTGCCACACCCACCAAGCAACACCACACCCACCAAGTCACGCCCACAGAACTGGTAGTTTTTTAAAAATTGGATTTCACCACTGGTCTTCTCCCTATGTGGCCAAATATGTTGAGATGTAAAATCCATTCAAAATGCAGCAGTTCAGGAGGGAAAGTTAATTTAAATAGTGGGAGGAAGGCGTGTACTTTCTTACCTTTTCCATAAACAAGTTATTTCCATTTCCACAGACCTTGTGCTATATTCTGGTCATCTCAATAGCAAACATTGCTAATTTGGCCAGCACAGCCACAGCAATCACCATACAGAGAGACTGGGTTGTTGTGGTTGCTGGTGACAATAGAAGCAAATTAGCAGGTAAGGTATAGTTTTTTACCTTATTTTATTCTCTGTGACTGACTTAAAAGAACAATTGAATTCCACACATTTTGCTGGGTTGCAGCAAGAGAACTATAGATTTCTTATCCAGATCTTTTTTTCCTGTTTAGATAAAGCAACAGATCAGAGAATTATTATAATTTGTATAATTATATAATTTAGCAAAGAAAATGTAATACTCCTAAAAATACTATTGTTTTTGCAAAACAATATTGTTTCCATTGTTCATCAGTCAAATCAATTTATGTTATGTTAATAGCAAAGTGAACACAAAAACAAGGGGACACAATCTGAAGTTAGTTGGGGGAAAGATCAAAAGCAACATGAGAAAATATTATTTTACTGAAAGAGTAGTAGATCCTTGGAACAAACTTCCAGCAGACGTGGTAGATAAATCCACAGTAACTGAATTTAAACATGCCTGGGATAAACATATATCCATCCTAGGATAAAATACAGGAAATAGTATAAGGGCAGACTAGATGGATCATGAGGTCTTTTTCTGCCGTCAGTCTTCTATGTTTCTATGTAGAGATCCTACTCAGCATGCAACTGCTGATGGCGTACACAGTTAAAAACAACAAATACTCATCATTGTCTTTGTGCTCTACATTTTTATTATGATTGCAAAAAAGCATTCATTCAGAATATATTTATTTATATGGACATATGGTATCAAGTTATTCAATATTTTTAAATGCTCTGAAAGATTCCAAAAGCTGCCCAATGCAAATATGGACATGCACAGGGAGGCTAAACAATTAAAAGGGTATGGTATGAGAATTGTAACAAGGCAATTAAAATTATGTCTTGTTTTCTATTTAAAACTAAGTTACATGTTTCATGCAATATTTGCTGCAGGAAGGTACCATTTTACATCATAGGTAGATATTTCCTATTTACATATGTAACAGGAATGGTTAGATTAGAAGAAATCAAGACACTACTGAGACTAGGGGAAATTGTGCTTTTATTCCCTCTAAATTGTTTTTTTTCTATTTGTAGTCAACCGAAAATGTTAAATGATATGAATGTTGAATGATGGATAAAAAGATATGATTTTTATGCAGTACTAGTTAAATGTTAGAATTTAATGAAACACAATGTGATAATATATAAAATATTAATTATCTGGTTCAGATTTAGTGTAAGTAAGAAGACTTCAGGACAGGCATAATATCTTTGTGTCCAGTGATACTTGTTTAGAATAAATGTTATTCTTTTGTGAATGAATGCACACAACTTGCTTTTTATATGTGATACTCATGTGACATACTTTATACAGCCTTCTAGAAAATTATATGAATCAATATAAATATTATATTCATACTAAGCGAAATATATATACCGTGTTTCCCCGATAGTAAGGCAGTGTCTTACTATCTTTTTACCCCCAAAAGCCCCACTGTGTCTTACTTTGGGGGTATGTCTTATATTGTCCTGGGCAATTTTTTAATTTCTTATTTTAAAATATGTAATAAATAAAATCTAGAAGTGGCAGAAGCGCGGGTGAGTGGAGGCGGGCAGGAAAGGCACGAACCGAGGGTTTTAAGCAGAAGGCGGGGGCGGTTCAAGCAGCGTTCCGCCGTCGCCGCCGCTCCTGCGTCTTTCGCAGAAGTTCTTGAATGGTGGCGGCGGCCCTTGATCGCAGCCGATGAGGATCGGCTTTCTTCGCTTCTCCTGCTGCTTCCTTTGCTTTTCCGCTGCTGACTAAGGCGACGCCGGCCGGGCAATTGGAAGGTACCCGATAGCCCTTTTCGTCGCCTTTCCCGGCGGGGAGAGCAAAGGCGGCAGCGGGAGTAGTGGAGGCGAGGCGGAGAAGAAAGAAGCGGCGGATAGCTGGCGAGGCGCCGGCTAGAGGGCTGGACCCCGCCGCCGCCTTTGCCTCTTGCCCGGCAGGAAAGGCGACGAAAAGGGCTATCGGGTCCCTTCCAATTGCCCGGCTGGCGTCGCCTTAGTCAGCAGCGGAAAAGCAAAGGAAGCAGCAGGAGAAGCGAAGAAAGCCGAACCTCATCGGCTGCGATCAAGGGCCGCCACCATCATTCAAGAACTTCGCTTCTCCTGCTGCTTCCTTTGCTTTTCCGCTGCTGACTAAGGCGACGCCGGCCGGGCAATTGGAAGGTACCCGATAGCCCTTTTCGTCGCCTTTCCCGGCGGGGAGAGCAAAGGCGGCAGCGGGAGTAGTGGAGGCGAGGCGGAGAAGAAAGAAGCGGCGGATAGCTGGCGAGGCGCCGGCTAGAGGGCTGGACCCCGCCGCCGCCTTTGCCTCTTGCCCGGCAGGAAAGGCGACGAAAAGGGCTATCGGGTCCCTTCCAATTGCCCGGCTGGCGTCGCCTTAGTCAGCAGCGGAAAAGCAAAGGAAGCAGCAGGAGAAGCGAAGAAAGCCGAACCTCATCGGCTGCGATCAAGGGCCGCCACCATCATTCAAGAACTTCGCTTCTCCTGCTGCTTCCTTTGCTTTTCCGCTGCTGACTAAGGCGACGCCGGCCGGGCAATTGGAAGGGACCCGATAGCCCCTTTCGTCGCCTTTCCCGGCGGCAAAGCGGCGGGGTCCAGCCCTCTAGTCGGCGCCTCGCCAGCTATCCGCCGCTTCTTTCTTCTCCGCCTTCTCCGCCTCGCCTCCACTACTCCCACCGCCGCCTTTGCTCTTCCCGCCGGGCAAGAGGCTGGGCGAGCAGGCCGAGGTGCTGGAACTGGGGGTGCCTGTCCTTGGCATGAACGGCGGGCAGGTGGCGCTCGGCACCCGGAATCCCGTCTTCTCGCCACCGCCCGAGCTCCCTCCGGAGCCTGCTGCCGCCGCCGCGCTTCCTCTGCCGGCCGAGGAGTCCTTATCCGCGCCGCGAACTGCTCCGACGCCTCCCTCGCTTTTAGTACCGTGTTTCCCCGAAAGTAAGACATATGTCTTACTTTCGGGGTATGGCTTATATTAGCCAACCCCCCTGAAACCCCCCATATGTCTTACAATCGGGGGGGTCTTACTATCAGGGAAACACGGTACAACCAGATTTAAAAAGTGTAAAATTAAACAAAAATGCAGAAAAGAGTCAAAATAATGCCAGGATTTAAGAAAAGATTAAAATTATAACTACAAAACCTAAAAAAAATAGTATTCCCTTTTCTTCAGTAATTGTTTTATTCCAGTAGAAAATGTGGATAATACATTATGAAATACATATATTAGCTGGACATAGTGGTATAAGCTAGAAATTGTTCATACATAATAGCTCAGATAATTTGAAACTTTAAAGATAATAAGAAAAAACTTTTCAGTGTTAAATATAAGTTCTAAAATATTGATAAATATAAGATTGTTTAAGTTGTACAATTAAAAATGAGTGTAACATTGATAGACAATTGCAAAATAAATGATAGTATAATATTTTAAAAATAATAACAACAACAGAGTTGGAAGGGACCTTGGAGGTCTTCTAGTCCAACTCGCTGCTTGGGCAGGAGACCTTACACTACTTCAGACAAATTGTTATCCAACATCTTAATAACTTCCAGTGTTGGAGCATTCACAACTTCTGAAGGCAAACCATTCCACTGATCAATTGTTCTAACTGTCAGGAAATTTCTCCTTGGTTCTAAGTTCCTTCTCTCCTTATTTAGTTTCCACCCATTTCCACCCATTGCTACCCCTGAGACATTGGAACACTGCTGTCATATCTCCCCTAGCCCTTCTTTTCATTAAACTAGACATAGCCAGTTCCTGCCACCGTTCTTCATATATTTTAGCCCCCAGTCCCCTAATCATCTTTGTTGCTCTTCTGTGCACTCTTTCTATGATGTATAAATGTTAACAAAACTGAAAAACAGAATAAAGTGAAGAAGAAGCTACTTCGTAAAATAAGCAGTTCTTCAGCCATCCTCATGAAAACCACCACAGCTCAGGAACACTCCTGAGACTGCCTTTCATTGTGTAGACTTGGCACAGAAAAGAGAGTTGTTTTTGTGACATTGCCAAGTACTAACTTCTGCATTGGCTTATAGATATGAATGCTACCATACGAAGGATTGATCAGCTGACCAACATCTTGGCTCCTATGGCCGTGGGACAAATAATGACCTTTGGATCACCAGTGATAGGGTGTGGGTTTATTTCTGGCTGGAACCTGATCTCCATGTGTATAGAATATACACTGCTCTACAAAGTGTACAAGAAGACACCTGCTTTGGCTCACAAGACTGGTTCGAAGGGTGAAGAGTCAGAACTGAAGCAGCTCAATGTTCAGAAAGGTAACAGGATTTCAGGAAGTTATCATTGTTCAAATACCAATGAAAGCATACTCTTTTGCATACAGTAATCCCTCGCTACTTCGCGGTTCATCTTTTACGGATTCGCTACTTGACGGGTTTTCAAAGGGGTCTTAATCCATTAAATCCATTGAAAATTTTAAATCCATTAAAAGTTCATAAAAATCTTCTACAGTACTACTGTACTCTTAAAGAAACTGGTAGGATATCACATGTAGTTCCAGCTGAGAAACATTATAGAATGACTGTTTAATGCAAAGGGTGGGTTTTAAAAGTACAAATACTCGTTAAATACATAAAAAAAAATATTTCCTCTACTTCACGAGAATTCATTTTTCATGGGTGGTCTTGAACGCATCCCCCGTGAAAAATGAGGGATTACTGTACTTCCTTGTCATTTTAAGTTCAATTGAGCTAATTGTTCCTTCTGTTTCCTTACAAGTGTTTATATAGTATACTTTAAAAATCCATTCCAAGATTTGCCGGTAAGGCAGTGGCACTCCTGCTCCTGAAGCACTTGACACTAAGGGTTCATTTGACACACCCCAAAGCCCTAAATCATAAGAGCAGAAATGAGGAAAGAGAAGCACTTGGTGCTTTCCTACATTATTATTCTTTCTAATTGGAGTGAGGTGGATGGAAAAATCTTTTCCTGCTATGCTGTGAGAACCAGTTTTGACCTCTCGGTCAATTGTTTACAAACTTCTCTGACTAAGGACAGAGCTCTAAAGTTTCTTGCCAAGAGCATGTCTGTTGTTAACGAGTGCAAATTTGTTTGCTTGAATGGGCAATCCTTATCTGATTCTTCTTTCTGCAGATGGTGAATCCAAGGGTACCGAAGGAGTCCAGTTAATTCTCAAGAAAGAGACCGCTGTTTCTGAGCCCGAACAAGAAAATACTAGCTGTCTTTCTCACATGGCTGAGCCCTTTAGTACATTCCGTGATGGATGGGTCTCCTACTATAACCAGTCAGTGTTCCTTGCCGGTCTGGCCTTGGCATTCCTCTACATGACCGTCCTTGGCTTCGACTGCATTACCACTGGCTATGCATACACTCAGGGATTGAGTGGCTCCACGTTAAGCTTATTAATGGGGGCCTCTGCCGTAACTGGAATCCTGGGAACAGTAGCCTTCACTTGGCTACGTAACAAATGTGGGTTAATACGCACAGGCATCATCTCTGGAATTGCCCAGCTGTCTTCTCTTCTTTTGTGCGTGATCTCAGTGTTCACACCAGGAAGTCCTTTGGATCTCACTGTTTCCCCATTCGCTGACATCAGTGCTAGGTTGTTTGAAAGCAATCCGTTACCCACCCTGGCGCCTGATGGTGATTTCCTTGAAATGGCTTTTACCACGGAAATGCCCACTTTGATCAATGCAACGTCTTCAGATCCAGGATTAGCTCCCAGCCCAGTGTCTCTCATCTCCGTTAGCCTTCTGTTTGCTGGAGTCATTGTAGCACGAGTTGGTACGTACATTCCTGTATAAAATACTCACGGTACTTTGAATACTAAGCTATACATCTATAGTAGTTGTGGGACCTGTCATAAATCCTATATTAAATCTAGATTTTCAAGATGATCTTTAGATATAGTTGGATTACAATTTATGATGTATTGGATTACAACTTCTAGAATGTCTAGGCCAGTGTTTCCCAACCTTGGCAACTTGAAGTCCAAATATCTTCAAGTTGCCAAGGTTGGGAAACATTGGTCTAGGCAGCTTAGCGTTCCAGAACTTGCTTCCCATCCTCACAATTGAAGAGGATTTTATTGATAAAAAGCTTAACACCATGTTTCTTTGCATAACCTTTCAGAAGCAAGTCTTGCCACATAGAGTGGAAAAAAGTTAAGCATGAGAATGTATCCTAAATTGTCTTATTCTCATAAACAAATCAGAGATAAGTAAAAAGGACTAATAATTATAAATCTCGGTGGTGCAGAAACAGCACCTTTCACAAATGCTGGGTATGTACAAGTGTAGCCTGCATTGCAGAAAGAAGAGCAGTGGAAGTGGTTATCTTATTTCCATATCCCAGCCTTTTTCCATCAGAACTGTTCTGTCTGGAAGACTGGAACAAAATGTTTCCATTGTATGTTATCTGCAAAATCAGGTGGCAAGGCTTTTAATTGGGGCGGGGGGGGGAGGAATAGGATTTGTTTGAAGTATAGAGATCTGTGCTTATTTAACAAATATTCTGTGTTTCCTGCTCTGCTTCAGCTGGAATTAAATACTTTTTTTCTTTTTTCTTTTGTTTGCTTTGCATAGGCCTTTGGTCTTTTGACCTGACAGTCACACAATTGATTCAGGAAAATGTGATAGAGTCCGAAAGAGGTATCATAAATGGTGTCCAGAACTCCATGAATTACCTTCTGGATCTGCTGCATTTCATCATGGTTATTCTGGCTCCTAACCCTGAAGCTTTTGGACTGCTAGTAATCATTTCTGTTTCCTTCGTTGCAATGGGTCATATCATGTACTTCCGTTTTGCCCATAAAAGCTTGGGGAGAAACGTCATTCTTTGCTGTACTCCTGAGTTAAAGTCAGTTGCCAATGAACCTCCAAATCCTGATGAATCGAATGCATAGAGGATTTTGCCTCTTCCAGGTGTTTTTTTCCAGTCCATGCTGACTGGCATGCTTTATTATGGGTCAGAAGCAGCTGGCACCTTCTAAAGGTATTCCTTTCCAGCACCCAAGCCCACAATCTGCCTTGTTTTCCTTTGCTTTTCGGCAGGTAACCAAGTATGGATTTTTTCCAGGTGCAAGAGATACAGTTATTTATTTAAGAGGATATATCCTCAAAAGTTAAAGTTTAATTTTTTTAAAAAAAGAAGAAGAAGAAGCAATGGACTAGAAGGACATAATTTTGATTCTTTTCAAATACCAAAATTATTGGTTGGAGTGGGCTGCAGATTAATAAATTAAACAAAATATGCTCTTACATGTAATATGATTAGTGAGTGTTATTGTTTCGTACAGCATAGATGTACAGGTATTTTTTCTTTTTTAAATAAATATTAGATGTGAGGAAAACATTTTACAAATCAACGACAGCAAATTTTATTAATCGATAAAGTTCTCAAATGTGCCTTTACACAAATAAGACCTCTTTTCTGTGAAGTTACTTCTAGTTTAGTTTTGGAAAAAACATCTGGATTTCTTTAGTGTATTATCTGAATAATAATGCAAAATAGTATAGGATATTTATGTAGCACTTCATAGGAGGCAAGATTAACCTAGCATAGACCGAAGCTATTTATATAATACAGTATAACATTGTAAAACATAAGGGGGAAGTATTTTTGGTTTTATAAATTTTCAATAACATGCTTACTAAGTGTTGGTTTCATAGTATTAAACGCCAAATATATGAAGTGAGAGGATTAGCGCGCATGTTAATGAGAGAATGCAAGGGGAAAGAAAGATAGAAACTCTTTTTCAAAATTATTTAAATTATTTAAAACATGTAAGCTGAAAACCTGCAATCATTTATTTTACAATAGCCCCCTTAAATATTTAGAAGAAATCAAATGACTATGAATTGATCAAAAAAAGTAATTTGTTTCCTAGATGAACAATATTTCCTAGATGAACAATTATGTATGAAATTTGTGTGTATGCCTATCTTATGTATGTCAGTAATTTGGAGAAATAAGCTGTGCAACTTGTGAACACATGATTAATAGTTTAATCATGATTTAATCCCTGATCATAGATCTATATCTGCAAAAGCTATTTGCATCCAAAAGGAAGCATATCAGTATTCGTACTATCAGAGAGCTTCTGGGGAGCACTGATGTTGATAACTCCAAATGTATCTTGGAGCAAGATTGTGGTGAAGATTGGCAGTGGTGCATGCCTTCTGTTCAGTGATAGGATTGGTGTGGTTCTATTATGCTAATCAGTCAGCATGGTTTGCATTTAGAGGAAGGGTGCAGAGTCCTGCTTCACTTTGCACTGGTGAATTAGGGTACATCTGTATAGTTCTAAATGTTTTACAGAGCTAATACCTTTATGTGCTCTGGTTTAAAAAAAAACTTTTATACCCTAGCTTACTAAAAAATACTATTTTAAATAAGTTTCAATTGGTTTGGGATGTGTGTGTGTTTAAACTTGTTAATGTAAAAGCAGACATTGATAATCAGTAGTGACCATCAGTAGTAATGCCATCTCTGTATGAATTGCTTTTGGAAATATTTTATGGTATACAGAAACAAATACAATTCTTTTTACAGTAAGTTTCATGCACTTTGTGGAAATTGCAGTAACAATGCTACAAGCACTTTGCTTTAAAATAGAGTTGAATCCTCTTACTATATTCCGGAGTTTTTCTAAATGTAATTTTCAACTTCTGTTTGTTAAATATTTGTAAAATATTTGTATGCATAAATATAAAACTATTTTTCACATTTTTGCCTTTTCTTCATTTGCGTAAATATGTTTTGCACACAATGCAGTTAATTCCATATCTGAAATCAAGTGGTGATTCACGTGACCTGTGTTGAGAATTTTCTCAAACTCTTAAACTGAAACTGAACTTTATGCACAAATAAAATGGAGATATTGCTTCCAGCATGATGAATTGTAGACAACTTTTGGACTGATTTGAGAGAATTATAGTAGCAGTTTGAAAGCAATATGAAGAAAAATCCATTTTGCATGTGTCAACTCATTACTGTTTTCAATGTCATTACAAAATTATATTTAATCCACTTTAAACTTCTTGCATAAATAATTTAAGAACATAAATATATAGTTGCTTTCTTCATAGTATTTCCATACATACATTAAAGCATACTTGGATTGGACACTTAATGGCCAAAAAGAGGGATTGTCTGCATCCTAGCATTTCTCTGATGATGATGAAGATGATGATGAGTAGAGAAGAAACATAATCTGAAAACCTGCGATTTGGGAGACATTTATTTTTATAGCATACTAGTGGTTTCTGACCTCTGAAAATAACATTTGTTCAGCAGAAAAGACAACATGAATTTGACTGGTCTCAGCAAGGAAGCAATAATTTATATTGACCTAAAAGGACACATGATCTTTCCCACTTCATTTTGTAACTTAAAATCAAATGACAGTAATTGGCACCATGATGCTTGGACAACTTTGTCTCCCTCTTCTGCAAAATTGTGCCTGAAAATTTATGTAATCTCTCGAGCTTACCTGAAACACCAAAATCTCACATGAGATCTCATGAAATCTTTGATATTCATACCCAAATTAAAGATTAGATTGCAGGTTTTCTCACCTCCTAGGTGATTGTGCACAATTGTGCAATTTTGGGGCCCTGAAAAATGTTATCTAAACGGAAAAAAAAGAGGTCTCTGGAACCCAGTGAAGGCTGTTTTTGTCCTCCCAGAGGCTTGAGGACAGCCTCCAGAGCCTGAGAATGATGAAAGGCCGCCTGAAAGTTCTGGAAGTCCGGAAATGAGCCCCTGGGCCTCTGGAGCCCAGGGGGAGGCCATTTTTGTCCACCCCAAGGTTTGAGGAAAGCCCCTGGGGGTGTACTCCACCCTCCACGCATGCGCGGCATATACCCAAAAATCAGCTGGCTTTTGGAGGGTGTGTGCATGTGTACGGTGGAATTGAGTTGGGCAATGGCTCATGTGCCCATAGAAGAGGGCTTTGCATGCCACCTGTGGCATGTGTGCCATAGGTTTGCCATCAAGGCTCTAAAGATACCTGAACAGAGCTTTTTTTAAAAAAAGGATTCTTCTTCCAAGTATGTAAGAACAAGAAACCGGTTTGTTTACTGAAAGGCCACAAAGGAGGATAAAGTGCATACTATACGGTAATACTTATCCAAATACTTCAACCTGTTCTACCATAAGTCAATATTTCTTTCTAGTTAATGTTTTCCTTGCTGAATTTTGCAAGAAGAAAGGTACATAACAAAGGGCATAGAGGAGTCCACCTCCAAATATCTCTAATGAAGTACAAAACCGTATCTCAGAGACATGACCTCACTTCTAAATGAGAAGAAGTCAAAGGTCTTAGCTATAATGACAGTGAAGTCTAGGAAACCTGTGTGGTTCATTTCCTGCTTCACCTCCTAAAATTGAATGGTGCATGGAACCTACATTTTTGTTCCTCCGAGGTTTTTTTTCCCCCAGAATTGATGTTTGCAATGAGGGGGCTGAGAAATTTGAATATCTTACATGTGGTCTTTTATCATCCCAAATCGCTTAACTAGCACATTTTTCAAAGGAAACGGATTTAGTTCTAAGATACCAAGAGATACCTACATCAATCCCAAAATAAGTAAGCAAATTTAGTTAAACTGATAAGATACGGAAAAATCCACTATGTAATAATAAAACTGGCAATCAGTCTTGACACATTCGTTTATAGATATGTTAAATGGAGTTTGTTGCAACACACTTTGGCCACAGATTTATACAGCACGGGTGTCAGACCCGCAGTGCCACGTTGCTATCACATGACGTTTTGTGACATTTTCCCCATTCCCGGGGTGGCCGTAGCCTGCATGTGATACATCCAGCCCGTGGGTTGCCAGTTTGACACCCCTGCTATAAAGTATACCGTTAGAAATAGATGCTCTTATCCTGGCCATTAAACATTTTTAAGAAATGAAAAGAAATTTTATTAACAGAGAGAAGATAAAATTATAATTTTTTCTCTTCAAAACCTTCCTTTGCTATGCTTTGTAAATTTATAGCATTTAGCTTTGGAATGAACTATTAGTCCAGTGGTTCCCAATCTTTTTTTGCCCATGCCCCACCTAAGCGTCTCTAAAATCCTCATCCCCCCCCCCCCCGGTGACATATAAGTCTGACTATTCAAAAAGTGAACTATTCATGTGGAGGAAGCCTAAAAAGGCCATTAACTTGGTTTAAATAAGGTTCCGATTGCCCCTATTAAAAATCAAATTGCCCCGCTGTGGAGTGTGGGCAGCAGTGAGCTATTAGCCAGAACGCTAAATAGCGCTCGCAGCCACGGCTCATAAATTCTTGCAGGGCCAGCGCAAGAGTCTTCTTGCAGAGTCTTCGGAGAGGGGCGGCATACAAATCTAATAAATAATAATAATAATAATAATAATAATAATAATAATAATAATAATAATAATAATAATAATTTTGCTGCTGCACCTGTAGAGGTAGCAAAATCGCGCACAGAGCCACAGGTGCGCCCATGTTTTGGCATAAGTGGAAGCAAAAGAACATCGACGAAACATGGGTGCACCTGCGGCTCCCTGTGCAATTTTGCTACCTCCACAGGTGCAGCAGCAAAATCACTCTGGCCCCGCAAGAATCTACGAGCCACGACGGCAAGCGCAATTTAGCATTCCGGCTCATAGCCCACTGCTGGGCCTAATATTGGGAACCAGGGTATTAGTCAATTCTTAATTTATTGTTATTTACAAGTTTAGGATAACAAGTCCGGAAAGACAAGGAAAGGGTTTCTTTCCTACTATCTATTTTCTTATATGATACAGACAAAGGTGAGTGGGAATGAACCTCATAGCTTCATTCAGGCAGTTCCATATCAAAACAATGGAGTGATTTCTGAGAAACCTACAAGCCTATGGCCAAATGGCATTGGAGAGAAGATCTCTTTCCCATGCTCATTGTCCTATATACTCTCCTAGTGATGCTATATAAGGCATACCGGAGACAGATCTTTTCAGCCATTTTTTATTTCTCTCTTGATTTTTATACCCTGTCTATAACTATTGTTTTTCTCTCCGGCTGCTTTTTCAGTACATTAATGTTTTCCTCACTGAACAAAGTTTTAGGTTTATTTTATTTATTTCATTTATTTTACTAATTTATATGGCTGCCCAATTCACACATAGGTGACTCAAGACTTACAAAAATCTACAGCAAAAAAATTCATTAAAACTCACTCCTCTTCCTATGGCATAGCAACTACTTGGTCAAATCAACTGCTATGATCGGTGCCATTCATATTGCCCAGGCCCACTGACATTAATGCAGCTTCAAGAAATGTAAAGAAATTGGTTTTGCAAACATTTAGTGCTTTTAAAAAAAGGCCTGCCATCTTTCTAAGAACGAAGAACATTAGCCATCTGGCATCTCTGTAAAATCATGTTGTTTGTAATGTTGTGGGCTGTGGACAATGACCCATGCCTACAATGTTTGCTCAGCTGTAAGACTAAAAATGTCAATCGATGTGGATTTGTAGCACAAAGTGTCCTGCACTCACCTTAACTGAACCAACACATGAGGCTCAGAAGTAACTACTGGGACACAATTTTGGCAAAAGATATGAAGGACAAAAAAAATAACATTTGCATGGACAAATGTCTTTCTCTCTTTTTTTTATACCTTGATACTGCCACATTTTCACTTCCCAACCTTTTGAAAAGGATTTGAAGCCAACTTAGAATTATCTGAACTGCCACAAGATCTAAGGACCCTGAGAATAGATCTCCCTTTCAGGTACACTGGCCAATAAGGAGGAAGCCTTGGGAATGAAAGTACCAGAATTGGGTCACTAATATAGGAAAATTAAGCCCTGGGTATTAATTGAATCCAGCTTCCAAAATACAACTTCAGGTTAAAATGGCATCAAAATAATTCTAAATTATGAGTGGGATGTATGATTATGCTCCATAACTTTTCTGCAAAATGTGATATAGCAATGAGAATGTTGCCACACCAATTATTATTATATTGAATCCGTGTCCTTCCTGGTTGGTTTCGGCCAGCAGGGAGGTGACATGGAGCTGGGTCCAGGAGATTGTCAATGCTTCTTTTGGGAGGGGGTCCTTCCCGGCTCCTTACAAGGAGGCAGTTGTGTGCCCCCTCCTCAAGAAGCCTTTCCTGGACCCAGCCATTCTCGACAACTATCGTCTAGTCTCCAACCTTCCCTTTATGGGGAAGGTTGTTGAGAAGGTGGTGGCGCTCCAGCTCCAGTGGTCCTTGGAAGAAGCCGAATATCTAGGCCCTCAGCAGTCAGGATTCAGGCCCGGCTACAGTACGGAATCTGCTTTGGTCACGTTGATGGATGATCTCTGGTGGGCCCAGGACAGGGGTTTATCCTCTGTTCCGGTGCTTCTTGACCTCTCTGTGGCTTTTGATACCATCGACCATGGTATCCTTCTGCGCCGGCTGGAGGGGCTAGGAATGGGAGGCCCCATTCTTCAGTGTATCTCCTCCTACCTCTCCGGTTGGTCGTAGTCGTTAGTGGGGGGTCAGAGGTCGACCTCTAGGCTTGTCCCTTGTGGGGTGCCTCAGGGGTCAGTCCTCTCCCCCCTGCTATTTAATATCTATATGAAACCGCTGGGCGAGATCATCCAGGGGCATGGGGTGAGGTATCATCAGTACGCCGATGATACCCAGCTGTACATCTCCAACCCATGTCCAGTCAACGAAGCAGTCGAAGTGATGTGCCAGTGCCTGGAGGCTGTTAGGGTCTGGATGGGTGTCAACAGACTAAAACTCAACCCTGATAAAAGAGTGGCTGTGGGTTTTGCTTCCCAAGGAAAATTCCATCTGTCCATCCATCACCCTGAGGGGAGAATTACTGACCCCTTCAGAAAGAGTCCGCAACTTGGGCATCCTCCTCGATCCACAGCTTACATTAGAGAACCATCTTTAAGCTGTGGCAAGGGGGGCATTTGCCCAGGTTCGCCTGGTGCACCAGTTGCAGCCCTACTTGGACTGGGAGTCACTGCTCACAGTCACTCATGCCCACATCACCTCGAGGTTCGACTACTGTAACGCTCTCTACATGGGACTACCTCTGAAGAGTGTTCGGAAACTTCAGATTGTGCAAAATGCAGTTAGGTCCCACAGAGTTGGCCTTCTCCGGGTCCTGTCGACGAAACAATGTTGTCTGGCGAGACCCAAGGGAAGAGCCTTCTCTGTGGTGGCCCCGACCCTCTGGAACCAACTCCTCCCGGAGATTACGATTGCCCCCACCCTCCTTGCCTTTCGCAAACTCCTTAAAATCCACCTCTGATTCCCCTGGGCTGTTTCCGCTTTACGTATGGTGTGTATGAGACGTATGATTGTTTTTTATATTAAGGGTTTGAAATTATTTTTAACTATTGGATTTGTACAGTTTTGTTGTTGTGAGCTGCTCTGAGTCTCCAGAGAGGGGCGGCATACAAATCAAATCAAATCAAATCAAATCAAAATAAATCAAATCAAAATAAATCAAATCAAAATAAATCAAATCAAAATAAATAAATAAATAAACAAACAAACAAACAAACAAATAAATCTTTTTATTGATACCAATAACATAACTTTCCCTTCATTTATTGGTTTTACATTTAACATTCTTGTGTTTTTTGCATGAAAAACTGACAAGCTCTAACATCAAATTAAACAACAAAGTTCTATCTATATTCCATATCTAAACTGCGCTTTTTGGCTTTTCTCTTGTGAACTGCAGTAGGATCATCCCTGGGAAGATTCCAGCAGTAATCGGCAAGCATGGACAGGCTCCATTTCTCTTGGTATCTTTTCCCCATGCCTGTGCTATCCTGCTGGAATGTCTCCCCATCCATCAGAGTAAGAAGTGAATTTCCAGTGACATGTTTGCACCAAGTGCTTTATAGGAACTAAGCAAATTTTCCACCTGTTTTTCATAGTCATCTGCCTTGCTGTTCTCAAAAATGTTGTAACAGAGCATCCAGAGGTCCCTCCCCCCAGAATGCTAGTGTCCCAATAGGAATCCTAGGGACCTGTCAATTTCTTTTTTTTTCTCCAGAAGCAATTCCTATAAGGGGACAGAGATCTTTATCTGAAATTGTAATATTTTTAGAAATTGTAATATATTTCTTATATCTCACTACAACAAATATTTTAATTATAAAATGTGTATACTGAACATAAATTCTTCTATATAAAGCTTTATTCCTGTTTTCTCTTTTCCACCCAATTGTAAAATTATTTCCAGATTTCATAATATCTTGATTCGTCTTTCTTTTTTAGCTCTTGTGTTATTTAGCTGTAGATTTTTAATGTATTAGATTTGTTTTATACACTTTGTCTTTACATTGTATCCTGTGAGCTGCCCCGAGTTTTCGGAGATGGGCGGCATACAAATCAAATCAAATCAAATCAAATCAAATCAATCAATCAATCAATCAATCAATCTTCCCTAGAAAGAGTGTTACAAAGGTAGAAAGTCACTATTCTTCTGTGTATTTAAAAAATCTAGAACATATGTGGAGAGAGAGCAGGGGAGGGAAGCTGGTCTGAGTCCAGAAAACAGGACATAACAAGAGCCTGAAAATAGTAAAATGACTGCACACAAATGCTTTGCAGCTCTCATATTGTAGAGAGTAAGAATGTCTTCTATGCTATGCTAGATACATTGAACCAAAAAAGAGACTCAACACAAAGTTGTGAAATTAACAAGTGAGAAGCAGCTGTGTGTAGAAGAACCTTTATCCAGAGATCAAATTTAGAGCAAGGATAAATCAAAATTATTATCTGGGAAAGCCTAGGCCATCTTTTTCATGCAAAAATATGTAACCCTTCCCTGGTGCAGAGCTGAAGGGATTGGATACTGTAGCCTAGAGGATAATTCTATGCCTTACAAGGCAAAGGTTGCAGGTTCAAGTCCCAGTGGGTATGGCTAGCTGATGAGGCCAAAATAGATCTATCCTAGTCTCCCTTAATTTTCAAATTCAGCAAAAAAACATGTGACACATACAGATAGAATTGTCGGCTATCAATAAAATTAACTGCCTTGGAAATGGCCCTGGGTTGGGCCAAGAGGCAAATAAGGAGCTGTGATGTTCCTTCAATACACCAGGGTGATTCGACACAAAAATATGTAACCCTTCCCTGGTGCAGAGCTGAAGGGATTTGATACTGTAGCCTAGAGGATAATTCTATGCCTTACAAGACAAAGGTTGCAGGTTCAAGTCCCAGTGGGTATGGCTAGCTGATGAGGCCAAAATAAGGCCGAAATAGATCTATCCTAGTCTCCCTTAATTTTCAAATTCAGCAAAAAAACATGTGACACACATACACACACACACACACACACATATATATATATATGTAGATTGTTCTGAGTTCGGGTTTTGCCCTGTGTAATATTTTGCATGTCTATGCGACGTTTCGGTAAAATCACATTCACCATCATCAGACTGAAGTTTCAAGCTTCGTGCTGTTGTAAAATTTTACAACAGCACGAGAGCAAGAGGGGGAGAGATAGAGAAAGAGAGAGAAGGAAAGAAAGAGATGAGAGAGGGAGGAAGAGAGTGTGAGAGTGGAAGAAGCAAGATAGAGAAAGAGAGAGAGAAAGAAAGATGAGAAAGGAAGAGAGTGACGTCATCGGGTGGGAAAATATTTTTAATTAATATTTTTAGAAAAATCGCGATATAGCGTTTTGCGAAGATCGAGATCGTGAAAATCGAGGGATCACTGTATATATATATGTGTATATATATATGTGTGTGTGTGTGTGTGTGTGTGTGTGTATGTATATGTATTACAGGAAAAAGATGAATTGGGAAGCTTGCTCCCATCTCTTATAATACTATAATCTGTATCATATAACAATAACAATACAGTATTATGCACTGAATGCATAATTTATAGTTTGTGAGTTTAGTGTAGATTAAATAAATCCAGGGAGGATATACTGTAGCTTACTGGATATACAACTTTCAGAGAACGAAGCAGCTACCTCAATAAAAGTGAGCCACAATATGTCCATGGTGAGTCTTCACTCTATTGCAGACAATGGTCTTCTTATGACACCCCAGCCTATAATAACAAAGGCAATACTCGCCTTCCGTAGCCCCCTGGCCGACGAGTGTAAGTATGTCTTGCTGGGTGAAATTGGAATGAATTATTTTAAATGTTATTAGGGCTTTTAAAAGATTTTTTAGCTATATTAATTGGATTTTTAGATAGGTATACTGTATGTTGTTTTTAATATGTTGTGGGCCGCCCCGAGTCCTCAGAGAGGGGCGGCCTACAAATTCAATCAATCAATCAATCAATCAATCAATCAATCAATCAATCAATAAATAAATAAATAAATAAATAAATAAATAAATAAATAAGCCTGAATAACAATATCTCAGCCATGTAGGTGAGAAAGTATTGCTTAATTCATCGATCCAATGCGATCAGCTTGGTCATTTTGGGAATATAACGCTGGACTAGATGAGCCATTAATTTTAACTAGCAGGACTCTTCTGCTCTTATTAACTTCTTGTGTATAACACACCCATATTCTATTGCAATGGGAACGGAACGGGTTCAATGTCGGAAATGTTTAACATATATTTCCTGTAAAATATGCATACCCTAGCAGTATGCTTTGTGGTTAACAATTAGACCAAAATACTTTGTATCAGTATTACTATTTGCCTTGCTCTCTTGTTCAACTCAAAACGTGACTCAGCAATCTCGTTGTCAGCAAAAGTTTGAACAACCAAATTACTTAGCTAATTGCTGGCAGAGTTCTCTCCTTATGTCTTATCTCCATTCACATGATTCAGCTATCACTCTGTGTCATATGTAAAAGCACAGACCTAACGTTTTGGGTTTTTTTATGGACTGGGATGATTGTGCTAAAAAGAACACTCAATGCATAATATGCCTGTGAGGGGGTTTTTTTATCAGTCTTGCTCAGTTGTGTGCCTTCCAGGTGCATTGAATCTGCAAGTAGCATAATTCCCCACAAGGATAGCAGTTTTCATGTTGGAAATAGCAGCAAGAATTTTCAGTCAATGGATAACACATTAGGGTTTTACTCTATCAGTTTTCTTTAAAACTTAGAATTTAGAATAACTTTATTGTCACTTTGAAATGTACACTATCTTGCATTCATTAAAATGAAATTTCATTGCACATAGCTCTCAAAGGGTGTCCAAGTCCAATATACACTACATAAACATGACAAAATAAATAAATACAAAATTTTGCCTATACCTGCATATATTACATGACATGGAGAAACAATATACTGTAGTCTAGTTTGGATGTATACATGTGCATGGTGAGAAAAATGAATCTTGCAAGTTTACCAAATGGATGGCGTAAGGAACAAAGCTATTACAGAATCTATTAGTCCTTCTAGAAATACAGTGATACCTTGTCTTACGAACTTAATTGGTTCCGGGATGAGGTTTGTAAAACGAAACAATGTTTCCCATAGGAATCAATGGAAAAGCGATTAATGCGTGCAAGCCCAGAACTCACCCCTTTTGCCAGCTGAAGCGCCTGTTTTTGCGCTGCTGGGATTCCCCTGAGGCTCCCCTCCATGGGAAACCCCACCTCCAGACTTCTGTGTTTTTGCGATGCTGCAGGGGAATCCCAGCAGCACAAAAACAGGTGCTTCGCTGGCAATGGAAGTCCAGAGTTGGAGTTTCCCAGCGAGGGGAGTCTCAGCGAAATTACAGCATCGCAAAAACACGGAAGCCCTTGAAACCCCACCTCCGGACTTCTGTGTTTTTGTGATGCTGTGATTTCGCTGAGGCTCCCCTCACTGGGAAACCCCACCTCCGGACTTCCGTTGCCAGCGCCCATTTTGTGCTGCTGGGATTCCCCTGCAGCATTGCAAAAACATGGACATCCGGAGGTGGTATTTCCCATGGAGGGGAGCCTCAGGGGATCCCAGCAGTGCAAAAACTGGCGCTTCGCTGGCAACAGAAGTCCGGAGGCGGGGCATCCCAGTGGCGGCGGCTTGGGTTTGTAAGGTGAAAATAGTTTGGAAGAAGAGGCAAAAAAATCTTAACCCCCAGTTTGTATCTCGAAAAGTTTTTATGATGAGAGGTTTGTAAGATGAAGTACCACTGTACTTTGAAATCTCCCCCCAAAGGGGAGCAACAGAAACAAACTGTGAAGGATTCTGGGAGTGTGGGAGGAGGCTCTAACAATGCTTTGAACTCTAAGCACATAGCCAGGAGTGGGTTCTAACTTACCTCACGGACAGTTTGCTTCCTCCCACTTTATTCGGCTGCGCCTTGTGGATGCACACATGCACAGTGCCAAAAAATTCCCAAAAAATCCCCCCCCCCCAAAAAAAATGTTGAAAACAACAAGGCAATGCATGGGCAGTGCCGGAAACCTGGCTTCTGCGCATGAACCAAAAAAAAGAAAAAACCAGGAAAAAATCCTCCACCAAAAAAAATTCCAAAAACAAATCCAACCCCTCCCCCCAAAAAAAGATGGCAGTGTCCATGGACCGGCACTGATAGAACCGGTTCCATGACATCATCATGACATCACCAGCGTGTTGCTACTGGTTTGGGGGAAACCAGTCCAAACCAGGAGGAACTCACCCCTGCACATAGCGCTTATAAGCAGTTTCCTGAATAATGGGAAGAGAAGTTTCTCATAATTTTCTCAGCTGTCCTTACCACTCTCTGAATGGACTTCCTCTCTGAGGCACTGCAGCCACCAAACCAGTGATGCAGTTTGTTAAAACGCTTTCGATAGTGCCTCTGTAAAAAGTGGCCAGGACAGAAGGAGAAAGATGTGCTTTTCTCATCCAATGCAGGAAATGCAGGTGCCAGTTTGCACGATTCAGTAAGGATGCTGCTTGAAGAGACCAGCTCAGACTGTTAGTTATCTGCAACCCCAAACACTCCATACTGTTGATCACTTCTACAGCTGCATCCTTGATACAGAATGGAGTATGACCATGCTGGCTGTTTGCAAAATCTACAATAATCTCCTTTGTTTTACTAATATTTAGAACCAGGTTACTTTTATTGCACCCAGTCCACCAGTGTCTTCATCTCTTGGCTATAAGCATTGGTTCTTCAGAAGTATGGAGGAGCCAGAATGGTTTTCACCTACTCCAAGAAGTAAAACATTAAGAGAAACTGTTCCTTCAATCTGTGTTCAGCAACCCCTAGAGCAGTGTCAGTGAAGATATTTTGGTTTGCATGCCAAAAAGGAAAGTCAAGGGGGGGGGGAGAGAGAGAGAGTCTGCTCGTCTTATTTATTTATTTATTTATTCATTCATTCATTCATTATTTGTTTGTTTGTTTGTTTGTTTGTTTGTTTATTAGATTTGTATGCTGCCCCTCTCCATAGACTTGGGACGGCTAACAACAGTAGTAAACAGCATATAACAAATCTAATGTTTAAAATAATTAAAAACCCTTATACCAAACATCCACACAAACATACCATGCATAAATTGTATAGGCCTAGGGGGAAAAGGGTAGTTCAGTTCCCCCAAGCCTGACGACAGAGGTGGGTTTTAAGGAGCTTATGAAAGGCAAGGAGGGTGGGGGCAATTCTGATCTCCGGGGGGAGCTGGTTCCAGAGGGTCGGGGCCGCCACAGAGAATGCTCTTCCCCTGGGCCCCGCCAGACGACATTGTTTAGTCGACAGGACCCGGAGAAGACCGACTCTGTGGGACCTAACTGGTTGCTGGAATTCGTCTGTTATTCCTTCATACCTGGTAGCTCTTGATCACACCACAACATTAAGAAAAGTATTTTTCAACCATTTTAAGATGTGTGGACTTCAATTCCTGAAATCTGGAGATGGAAACCCACACATTTTAAAATGGTCAAGATTGAGAAACATGATTTAGAGTGACCAGTATCTAAAGACAATCTATGTGTCACTGGAAAGGAGAAAACCTTTTTTTTTCATCTTAGCTTTTCTCATTGTATTGTCCTATAGCATGAGTGTCAAACTCATGGATGTCACATTGATATAACACAATTTTTTCCTCTTTATTTATTTATTTATTTTATTTATTTATTTATTTATTTATTTATTTTATTTATTTATTAGATTTGTATGCCGCCCCTCTCCGTAGACTCAGGGCGGCTAGCTAGACTCTTTGCTAAACCGGGGATGGATGTGATCAGTGCATGACAGATCTGGCCCACGTGACACAAGTTTGACATCCTTGTATATAGCTTCTATTACCTTTGAGTACTGGCTATCTATGCTAGTGCTGACAGCAATCATACTGTAAGTCAAAACCACTGAAGCGTCTAAAGTTGAAAGACGTTTTGAACCAGGGATGAAATGCAGCCGGCACGCACACTTTAGCAAGCCGGTATGACAGGTGGATGTATTTTACCAGTGCTTTGAACTCATTTGGGCCACAGATCTGCTCTGAAGATGTGCTTCATATTGACAGGAGGTATATGTGATGAATAAATTACAGGGGAAAAGGGAGAGCAAGCCCCAAGAATTTCCACTTTGGTTTTGTGGCAATTATTAACATTGATCATTGGCAATGAAGGGAGAAAATCATTCCCATCCATTCTCCTTGAAACTTCCATGGCCCATTAATTTCTACTTTGGTTCCAACAAATAATGAAACAGCAATTAGTGTGTGTGTGTGTGTGTGTGTGTGTGTGTGTGTGTGTGTGTGTGTGTGAAATGTGGTGAGAAGTCAAGGCAATTAAGAGGTTTGTCATCCAGCTGTCAATAAAAGTGCACACACCCTGGATGCTCCATCATATACTGGTCAGAAGTGAAAGGCTTGGAAAAATGTATTGATTTCACCCATGTGGAACATTTCCATAAAAACCTTTATTGAAATTACTTGCTGCATAGTCATAAGCAACCTTTTGCTTTATAAAATTATTTCTTTCAGGGCATTGAACGCAATGATTGCCATGTTCTTTCCATCCTTGCAAGATTGCTGACAAATGTTTGTTTCTCATTCAGCTGATCTGGAGAAGATAAGGCAAGGTTCAAAGAAGGACAAGTAAGGTTTCCCTATATACACAAGGAGGGGGGTGTTCCCCATCTCAATATACCCTTTATATTCTACTGCCAAAGAATTGTCCTTGATAAAGCATTTAAAGAACTTCCTGGAGTTGCATTCTATTGTATAAAAGTGTTACTGGATGAGAATTTACTCTTCTTCACATCATAACATAATTTTCTTCACCACCAAATTATGACATTTGTCAATACATGAGAGCCAATTTGGCGTAGAGATTAAAGCTTCCAGACAGCGATGCGCTACCATTCCGCATGCGTGGAAGCAAAAACCCGGTAATTTTTACCGGAATCGTGCCGGTTGCACATGCATGGCGCGTGCACGCCGGACAGCAATGGAGTGAGCCTACGCGCTCCATTTCCTTCACCGGAACAGCGTTCCCGGCATTCCTGATTGAGGCCCACCCCTGCTTCCAGACCCAAAACAAACAAACAAACAAACAAACAAACAAACAGGAGATTGTAAGTTCTAGTCTGGCTTTAGGCATGAAAACCTGCTGGTGTAACTTTCGATCAATCACTTTCTGTCAGCCATGTGGGGAAGGGAGGCAATGGCACACCACTTCTGAATATCTTGCCAAGAAAACCTCAAGGATTGGCCCAGAAATCAATATTGACTTCAAAAGTACAAAATAGATATTACACAGCTCCTAGACTAGCCTTCCACCCATTAATCTGGAGTTTATAACTTTATAATATAGCAAATGATTTCTGTTATGCTCAATTTCTTAATAAAAACATACGTCTTAACAGGAACTGCATTTGTTTTTTGTTTTTTTTAAAATATATATTTATTAATTTTTTCCTTTTTTTTTTAAAGTACATAGTCATATTTACAGATGAATCTACATCGCCTATACATTCCTATAAACATTGTCTTCTAATTACTTTTAGATTTCTTGATGTTTTATTCCAATGCTTCTTTTAAGTTTCTTTTTTTTGTCCATTGGTACCATTTTGTCCAGGTTTCATAATAGTCCCATTCTTTTCGATTATTAAGTTCCATTGTCAATCTGTCCATCTCTGCACAGTCGTATATTTTCTTGATAATCTCATTGTCTTTAGGTATTTGCGGAACTGCATTTGTTTATCAGAGACCCCTGCAAACACTTTTTAAGATAAAATGGGGTGTTAGGACTTTCTCATATTTACTTTGTTCTTCCTTTGTTAAAGCTCCTTGTACTTCTTAAAAACACCCAGAATTGATTGATGGGCAGCATATAAATTTAATAACTAAAACAATGGTTATTCCTCAATGTCAAAGACATCTCCTTTAATACCTGTTATGACAGATAGCAGAGGAAAATTTGCCAGATAAAGCACAAACAAAACTGGCTTTGATACACGCCAGGAACATTTTATTTATTTTTATTTTTTTAATACCACCCATCTCCACTATAAACTGTATCTGGATCCTTTTGACCATATCTTGTATCTGCAGAACACTGGACGAAGCCATAGGCAGGTGTCATAGATTCATCATGACTGAATGGATTATGCATTCAAAGCAGTGAA
This sequence comes from Erythrolamprus reginae, assembly GCF_031021105.1. Classification (NCBI taxonomy): domain Eukaryota; kingdom Metazoa; phylum Chordata; class Lepidosauria; order Squamata; family Dipsadidae; genus Erythrolamprus; species Erythrolamprus reginae. The sequence continues at coordinate 201,537,354 of NC_091950.1, forward strand.
GGGCTACCAAACATTTTACTATCACACTGTGGATGTGGCTTATGCAGGATGCCCTGCATTTTCTTTCAACATCTTTCAGTGCAAATCGGGTGCTCTGGGATGGAGCTCCATTTTCACTACCCCACTGCGTTCCCCCACCCATCCGGGCAGTAGCCCACCCCTGATTCAAAGTCACATTGCACAAATTAACCACACCTTAGCTATAAAGGAAATCAGAATATCAGTGTTTAATTTTTACATCCTGTTTCTGTGTCTTGATGATTCCACTAAACAGACATTGATTAGGACCCATGAATAATAATAAATGAGTTCATTTTAAGAAATTTGCCAAATTTGATTCAGATTAAAAAAAAAAAAAGCAAGATGACATTGAGAGGAACAGGGAAGTGTGTTTCCATTTCTTCAAACACCAATGGTTTCCAAGCTGAAACTTTCTTCAGTTAATAAATAACTTCTCAACCTCATCTTGCTGTAGGATACTAACAAACATAAGCAAGGAAATGTATTTGGCACAAAAGAACAGAAATCTGAGCTGCTCATTGTTATGATTTGATTACTTTTGTGTCCTGCAGAACACGATTCCTTATGCCAACTGATTAGCAGAGACCATCTGAGCCGCAGAAAAATTCATGTCCTTCCATTATGTATGTATGTATGTATGTATGTATGTATGTATGTATGTATGTATGTATGTTTGTACGTACGTACGTACGTACTTACTTACTTACTTACTTACTTACTTATTTATTTACTTACTTATTTATTTATTTACTTACTTACTTACTTATTGAATTTGTATGCCGCCCCTCTCCGCAGACTCGGGGCAGCTCACAACAGTAATAGAAAAACAATGTACAATACAAATCTAATAATTAAAACTAAAAACCCATAATTTAAAAAACATGCACACAACATACCATACATAAACAATATAGGCCTGGGGAAGTTATCTCAGTTCCCCCATGCCTGACGGCATAGGTGGGTTTTAAGGAGTTTACGAAAGGCAAGGATGGTGGGGGCAGTTCTAATCTCAGGGGGGAGCTGGTTCCAGAGGGTTGGGGCTGCCACAGAGAAGGCTCTTCCCCTGGGACCCGCCAAACGACATTGTTTAGTCGACGGGACCCGGAGAAGGCCAACTCTGTGGGACCTAATCGGTCGCTGGAATTCGTGCGGCAGAAGGCAGTCCCGGAGATATTCTGGTCTGATGCCATGAAGGGCTTTATAGGTCATAACCAACACTTTGAATTGTGACCGGAAATTGATCGGCAACCAATGCAGACTGCGGAGTGTTGGTGTAATAATTTAATTTAAAAATTTTTTTTTCACAAATAATGAAATAATCAATAATGAATTCAGAAACCTGTATCTGACAGACAGGCCATGCAGAGAGCACATGAATGTCTCAGAGTTTTTGTGTTCTTCAGAGGAATGGAAATTTGGTGCGTAGCCAGCAGATAAACCCCTACAGCCCACTCACTGGCTAGCTGCATAATGAGGGGAATCCACCCTCTTCCTATGCTGAGAGAGTCTCGAAAGCATTCTGCTTTTCTCTTATTTTTCAAACTCAATGTAGAGCAAAGTTCAGCTTCCTGGTCCTCTTGCTCTTGGTAAGCAATTTAAGCTTAAATATAATTGGAGGTGGAACCTTGCCAAGTTTGATATCTCTCTATCTCTCTCTCTTTCTCTCGCTCACTCTTTTCAAAACAGACTGGGAATTTTTAATTTTAAATACACACATGCTAGCTAAGCATTTCTAAGAAGATCCCTTATATTTTTCTAAGAGATTCCTAAGTAATGTTCATTTTCATAGAAAAGCCTTGGATCTGAAAGACAAGATGAAGTGGAGAATGTTTTCTCGATAGTCTCATGGAAACAATTATGAGAGATATGCACCAGTAGTGGCTTCCAAATCCTGTCGCTACCATTCACTTCAGTGCATGCACAGAAGTGTCCTGGGTGGGTGGAGCCTCCTGTTCCCTTCGTTACCGGTTTGCAGAACTGGGGGCAACTCACTACTGATATGCACTCTGTAAAAGGAATAGTTCATTAAAGTGGGGAAAATGTCACCTTTTATTATTTTAGCAAACTAAGACTTGGCTTATACCATAGCTGGCAATTGTATGTACAGATATGTAGGGGTTTTTTGCTCAGTCTTCCATATTCTCTCATGCTTTGCATCATTTTGGAGTCCACTAGCATAGCCCTCAATGTCTCACTTTATATTTATAACTATAATGTCTTGCTCATCATATTGTTTCTGAAATGCCATCATGCTTTATGTTGTATATCTTACTCACCCATGCTTCGTCAGTACTGGGTATAGAGGAGGGCCAGTGATGGGCTCCTACGGGTATAGTCAGGTACACAGTATCGGTAGCAAAATTTGGAGCTCCACCCCAGAGCACTCAATTTGCACTGAAAGATGTTGAAACAAAATGCATAAGCACCGCCCACAGTGTGGTAGCAAAAATTTTGGTAGCCTATCACTGAGGAGGGCAAGGGTAGAGGTTGAATTGATAGTGTCACTCTAAATTTGCTTTCCCTTATCCCTCAAAAGAATGATTTGGAAGATTTTGTAATAAATGTATAATTTTAACTGTTGTTTATTGACATGATAAATTTACAATTTGGGTTATTTTTAGTTTGAAAATACCATCGGGCAATTTTTAAAAAAATGTTATGGACAATTAGAGATTCAGTACATTCCGAAAATATTCAAACCTCCTTCATTTTGTTGTGCTGCAGTTTGATTATACAGTTTTTGAAATTCATTTTTTTAATCATTAATCTACAATTTTTAGACCAGGGCTGTTACCCCCATCCTTGCTGGCAGGCCGAATGCATCATGTGCTGGACCCAGCCATGCCTGGTTTAGCGGGGGGGGGGGGAGTCCCAATACATCAAATGACGCCACCATGACAATGTGAGTTTGACACCCCTTTAGACCAACATATGCCAATCAAGTCTCCAGGTCATTGCGTATGTAATTTGGATTACATAAAATGGCAACATTTTGCAATTTGGCAAGTATGCACCAGCTATATCTACAACCTCTGAAGTGTTGTTAAGTCTATGGAGAGGGGTGGCATACAAATCTAAATAATAATAATAATAAAAATAAAAATAAAAATAAAAATAATAATAATAATAATAATAATAATAATAATAATAATAATAATAATAATATTAGTATTAGTATTGGGACAGATGCCTTGGGTCATCCAAAATGAACAGTACTTTTAAGAAAAATATATGCTTTTATTTTCGGCTCTTTGACCTTTAAAGATTTGGATAAAATTAAAAGTGATTGAAATGAAATCATCACACCATGTGGCAATGAATGGAGGACTATGGGAATTGACTTGATACATTTGGAACCTTGGAGAAGGTTGCCATACAACTTGTTAGTATGTCTTGGTGCAGCTAGGTTGCGAGACCTTCGACATACGCAGAGCAGAGTTTTTGGTAAGAGTGCGGATGTGTGATACAGCCAGTAATGGCACAGATTTAGCATGCTAAACAAGTATTATTTACATATATACATATTTACAAGCATAAAGCAGAAATAAACAACAAACCGCACATAGCAGCACGAAGCAGAATATACTCCTCCCACAAGGTAAAGGCAAAGAATGAATGAGCTATCCAGCATCATCATCGGGAGAGAGTGCTGGCGCCCTCTTATGGCGAACCAGCCAAAGTCCTTAAAGGTATATTGCATCTATAAAGGTACAAACTACAATTGGTAGTTTACATACATAACAACCCGAAATACTGGTGAGTACCATGTACTAACACAACTGCCACATAATCCTGATTAATACCTAGTAGCAAGTAGTGTATCCAGAATGTTGCAGTTGCCACTATTAGAAATGAACTGGACTCCAATTTATTTAAACATTATGGAAAAAGGGTTGGTAGGAATTTCTGGTTAGCCAGATCATTAAAATAGGAAAAGCAGGAGAAACTTCAATAGAAAGCAGAATTCATCAGATGGAGAAATAGCTGGTGCTAGGTTTGATTATATTCATCCAAATATATTTAGACAGCCTTCTCAATATCAGTTTCTGGTCACAATTCAAAGTGTTGGTCATGACCTTTAAAGCCCTACATGGCATTGGACCAGATTACCTCCGGAACTGCCTGCTACCGCACGAATCCCAGCGACCGATAAGGTCCTACAGAGTTGGCCTTCTCCGGGTCCCGTCGACTAAACAATGTCGTTTGGCGGGCCCCAGAGGAAGACCCTTCTCTGTGGCTGCCCCGGCCCTCTGGAACCAACTCCCCCCAGAGATTAGAACTGCCCCCACCCTCCCTGTCTTTCGTAAACTACTCAAGACTCACTTATGCAGCCAGGCATGGGGAAGTTAAGATATTCCTTCCCCCTAGGCCATTACAAGTTATGCATGGTATGTTTGTGTGTATGTTTAGTTTTATAATAAGGGTTTTTAGTTGTTTTATTAATTGGATTGTTACATGTTGTTTTTTATCATTGTTATTAGCCGCCCCAAGTCTACGGAGAGGAGCGACATACAAATCCAATAAATAAATAATAAATAAATAAATAAATAAATAAATATGTTTGGAGAAATTGACTGGACAAACCATTACAGAATATTTGTTTTATTTTTTGCACATACTCCATAACTCTCCAACTGGCTTTTAGTGCATATATTAACTATATTAACCAAGAGCAGGAGACCAAAAATACCAATTTTGTTGCATATTTCTGTTAAGCATAATTCTGTTTAACAAAGCATTCTAGTGTATGCTGGCATAGGCCAAAAGCTGCTTTAGCATTCAGCATCCTGTTTTCTACACAACTCTCTCAGAATACTATTGGACAACTCAGGGGCAGTAATAAATATAATCACATTTTTCCTCCCATGCTCTTCAGCACATAGTATTCAAGAATCTGATCCTCTACTCAATGAAGCATCTGATCCGGAATTGAAAGAGGAACCTTTAACTTTTCTGCAATGACTTTTTCAGGTCATCTCAGAAATTTGACCTCAAAATCAGAAAAGCTACAATCCACATACGGCACGACAGATTTCACCAGTTCCAGTGAAATCCTCAATTTCATCAGTGTTCTGTCGGGCTCTCTGGTAGAATCCTCCCAAAAATTCACAGATACAAATTTCACACACACACACGTTTGAAAATTCAAAACAATGTTCTTTATAATGAAAATTCACTTAAACCAAGCCCTCTTTTGGTATAGCAAAGAGCACTTGTCTCCAAACAAACTGGTAATTTGTACAAGTCCCTTATCAGTTCTGTGATACTTAGCTTGCAGTGTGAGGCAATTCACAGTCCTTCTTCTTTCACAAAGTGAAACACACTTTGCTCTGGTTTAATTTCAAAGCGGGGAAAAATCAGCACACAAAAAGTCAAAGTCAGTAAAGCAGTCACGAAACACAATGATCAGATAATCCTCCACAATGGCCAAACCCACAGGCTGCTATTTATAGCAGCCTCACTAATTACCACAGCCCCACCCAACCACAGGTGGCCTCATTTTCTTTGATAATAATCTCTCAGTTGTTGTTGCCTATGCATCGCTCTCCGCATGCGTGGCTGTATCATTAACTCTTGTTCTGAATCCAAGGAGGAGCTAGATAATTGATCTCCTTCTGAGCTGTCTGCCACACTCTCCTCCTCCCTGTCACTCATGTCTTCTTGGTCAGAGGAGCCTTCATCAGCAGATTCCACCGGGGGCAAAACAGGCATGCAGCATGTGGATGTCTCCCCCACATCCACAGTCCTTGGGGCAGGAGCAGGGCCAGAGCTAACCACAACAATCAGTCTATCCTATAAACAAAATAAAGGTTTTTTATTTAAACAACGCTAACCATAACAAACATCAAGCCACACATCTTTTTCAAACGAAGTACTTCAAGATGATTAAGAAGCCAGACTTATAATTTTCCATTCAACAAAATATCATCAAGCTTTATGTATCAGGTGACCTATTTTATGTCTTAGGTGGATCACACCCCCAAACACCTTGCAGCAAAAAGTGCCAATTAAGAAAAGATTCATTATAGAAGAATCACCCAAATACTAGAAATGCCAGCAAAAAGAATTTGCAACTGCCCATCTTTTAAAGTGAGGCTAATTTCACACAAGCAGGTTCCAAACTTGTAAGCATTGTTGTTATTCTTTTTTGACTCTTCATATTATAACTTGAGTCTATTTAGTAATGGACAACATCAGCAAATCAGATCTGCTTGGAATGATAATATGAATGTTATAGTTAAGAATTCAGGGCTCTGGAGCAAATAATATTGAACAATCCTGAATCATGATACAGCTTTTATTATTATTATTATTATTATTATTATTATTATTATTATTATTTATTAGATTTGCATGCCACCCCTCTCCGTAGACTCGGGGCGGCTCACAACAATAACAAAGACAATGTAAAAACAAATCCAATAATTTAATAACACTAAAAACCCCATTATTAAAAGCAAGCATACACACAAAAATACCATGTATAAACTGTATAGGCCTGGGGGAGATGACTCAGTTCCCCCATGCCTGACGGCAGAGATGGGTCTTAAGAACTTTACAAAAGGCAAGGAGGGGGGGCAGTTCTGATCTCTGGGGGGAGCTGGTTCCAGAGGGTTGAGGCCGCCACAGAGAAGGCTCTTCTCCTGGGTCCCGCCAAACGACATTGTTTAGTCGACGGGACCCGGAGAAGGCCAACTCTGTGGGACCTAACAAGACCTGCATGGCTAATAAGGATTTAAGATTAATATTGGAATCAACTATATGGGCTGCTGAAATGATTGCCCAATCAAAGCCCCAATCTTGCTGAGGTAGTTTTGGAGATGGGAGTGAGAAATAATTCAGAGACTAGGGCCTGTTTTTCTCTCTCTACTGCTTCCATGGTTCCATGTGTGTCAGTTGCAAGGCAGAATTAGCTTTCTACAGACCAAATCGTTTTAGGAAAGACCAATAATGAGAACAAATTTGCTGTGTGCAGAAGTCAAAAGGTTAAACTGAATTAAGCATTGAAATGGAATATCTCTCAAATCTTCAATCTTCTTATGCATAGGGGTCTTTGACCTGTGTCTTGGAATAGGAGAATTTTTGATGTAATCATTGAAGCTGATAAAGGAGAGCTTTCACATATTCAGGGGAACATGTTAAATTCTGTTTCAGTTGGATGGAATCACTTTGGACAAGAATGGAGCCTACAGACATGACCCCATGTCACTTAAATGTATTTTGTAGTATGTAACAGTGAATAAGATTTTATGGGTCAGAACCAACTGTAATTTTGTCTTACTGTACTCTTTTCATTCCTCATAAAGGGTTTCCTGTTTTTTTTCCCCTTATGATTTATAAAAATAGCATTTCTGAATGGGAAGTCAGACAGCTGATTTCAAGATGCTTCTGGGTGGTGTGTTGCCTAAGTGTATGAAAGCATATACTGTAACTACATAAATCAAAGAATCACAGGAACTGTTTGTTTAGAGAAACATCAACGATTACATTTATTCATTAGTGACGGGAAACTCCTTACAGCCTTTCTGGTGAAAAAAAGAAAAAAATTAAGTTGTGATTTATGAGCTTGATGTTAGAAATGCTAGCTTAAGAGAGAAGAAAATTATTATACAACTATAGGGAAAGAGGATAAAACATGAACATACAATGTTGTATAGTTGCTGTCAAAAAGACTGGAAGTTGCTTCTTTATAATGTTTACTTTTTTCTTGTTTTACATGTAGTTCTTTTCTAATTTCTTATTCACTACTGTTCTTTATTTTTCTTGTTTCTTTTCTAATATTTGTACAGTATTGCTTTTACCTTGTTAAAAAATCTTCAGTAAAAATTACGCTTAAACAAGAAAATAGTTTTATGGGTGTCTACAAGGAGAGGAGAGAAGAGGAGAGGAGAGTATAATGTGGCTTCCTCAGTCTACACAGTAAAATACTTTAGCCACTACCACATAAGATCCAAATGTTTATCCAATCAATTTCTGAGAGCCAAGCTGAAGTAGTGGTTAAGATACTAGTCTAGGAATAAAGAGACCTTGAATTATAATCCTGCTTTAGCCCTGAAAACCAGCTGGTGATTTTGGCCCAGTCACTCTCTTTCAACCCAATTCACCACACAGGATTGTTGTGGAAAAAATAGGAGGAAAGAGTACTGGGTATGTTCATTGCCTTGAGATACTTATAAAGTAATAAAGACAAGATTTAAAAAATCTGGTAAAAGAAATATAGAGAATTAGAAAGATATCACATTATACTTTACCTGAGGCAGAAATGCATACTAGTCACTTGATCCTAAGTTGGAAAACATATGTTTCTATGCCATAATACTGGATTTCAACTTTGCTGATAAAGCTTAGCCTACTCTCCCTGCCTTTTAGTAGTTTATCTGGGTTTTTTAAACTGTCTTTTAAGCCAAGAGTAGTTTGGATGGGTAGCATATAAATATTGACAAGTAAGTATACATTCATTTATGTTTGGCCAGAAGAGCTAATTTTGTCTTTTTATTTTTGCTGTATTGTTAAGCCAAACTTTTAAAGTTAAAACTCTGAAGTGAAAAAGATGAGGGTTATAATTTCCTTCTATAAAACTAATAGTTACAAGTCAGTGATGGCGAACCTATGGTACAGGTGTCACAGATGGCACATGTAGCCATATCTGCTGGCACGCAAGCCATTGTCCTAGCTCAGCTCCAGTGTGCATGTGTGTGCTGGCCAGCTGATTTTTGGCTTGCACAGAGCCTCTGGGAGGATGGGGAAGGGTGTTTTTACCTCCTTTGGTTCCAGGAAAGCCTTTGGAGCCTGGGGAGGGAGAAACATGAGCTTACATGGGCCCACCAGAAATTGGTGGGCCCACCAGAAGTTAGGAAACAGGCCGCTTCCAGCCTCCAGAGGGCCTCCTTGGGTTGGGAAAAGCTGTTTTTGCCCTCCCTGGGCATTGAATTATGGGTGTGGGCACTTGCACATGTGCGATAGCACGCGTGCACGCTCTTTTGGCACCCAAGGGAAAAAAGATTTGCCATCACTGCTCTAAGCAATATCCTAAAAAAAGAGACTCGGTGAACATACTTGAAAATCATCTAATTCTTTATTTTCCTTTGGGATATGGTAATCTTTGCATTTTTATTATTGTTTTCCATTAAATGCTTAGATTGTCACTATTATTACCCATAAACATTAAAATGAATGAATCCTTATCAAGGATTAAGAGAATGACAACCTCTTGCTGAAACTGCTTACAGTTTAGGAAGAATTAGGCAGCAGGGTCAACAAATACATCATGATAATTGTATTATCTCACAGAGGAATCCATAAGTGACTGACAAGGGAGACAATTCATTTGTGGCTTTTCCACAGGAGAAAAAAGGTCCTTCCACAAGTCATTGTAATTATTTCTCAAGGGGCTGTAATTATTACAGCGAAAATTACATATATAAAACAATCAAGGCACTAGACCTTTAGACAATATTGCAAAAGAGAGCGAAGCATGACTTAAGAGCAGGAGGATAAATATTTTGAAGGAGATATCTATCTCTAGCAATGCAAATGCTTTCCATGAGTCATGTCTAGTTTCTTTGAAGCTGATTATCCAGAGGAGCATCATCTTCAAAGCGTTCCGACGATTTGGACTGGGACTAGAATAGCAATATGATTTAGGCTATTGAAAGACACAAATACAACATACAATTTTGTGGGCTGTTCAGTGATTAGTAAAGACTTGAAAAATAAAATAGGTCAGGACAATTGAAGATAACATGTATATTTTGGTAGTGTAAGAACTGAAGTTATAAATAAAAGGTTTTTACAGGTGATGTCAAATCAAAATAAAAATAAACTTTCATATATGTCATGGACATCCTGGAACTGGGAGTCAGTGGTTATGAATCATTTATAGTAATAAGTCCATAGAAAGATTGATTTCTTAACATTATTCTTGCCTGTGGTAGCTTTTAACTGGGGAATTCTGGATGTTCTCAGTTAAGTAAATCCATTACAATCTGGTTTCAAGCCTGCTTTTGGGGGGAAAGTAGTAATGAAATTCCACATGGCAATAGATTAAAGGTATGTACTTCTTCTAGGTACTTTTGCAGTTAATTAAAAATAGTGTTCACAGACAGTAAGACTCAGAAATTGGAACTGGAAGATTTCTTTTTAGCCTATGATCTTAGCTTCATCAGGATCTCATAGTTTTCAACATTTACATACTGTGTAGAGCCATTGGGATTTGCATTGATGTATTCCACTTTTCACCTACAATCTTTTCTCTCAAGATACAATTTACAGTTCTTAAAAGTAAGTTTTGCACGTAACCAAGACTTTGTGACATACAATCAATCACCCTATCATCTAATCTGGCACAAATCTTGGCTGTTTGTATAATCAGTTAGTTGTTCAAATCCCCCTCCCCCAAACATTTTGAACCAGAAGGATGAATAAAATTAACACTTCAACTTCAAAGTTTATTATTTCTTTCCTAGGAACATTTACAGTAAATTGCTTAGTATGGACATAGCTCTTCTTGTTAGTACCGATATCTTCTGTCCTCTCATGGATGAGTACGGTAGAAGGAGGCTCACAAAGAGCTTTGGTTCATGCAAACATATGTGTAGAGGTGTAAAGGAAGGACTGGCAGAGTCAAAAGGATTGTAAAAGAGGCATCAGTTTAGAATCATTTCTTAATCACAAGTAAATTAAATCAACTCCTCATTGGATGCCATTGACCCCTGTCTAGTTATAACCAGGTGCTAATGATTAGTCTAAGAAGATTCCTGTGCATAGACTTAACAATAAACTAATAATTTGGAATTTCTACAAGTGGACCTGTTTTTTCGCGTCTGACAAAAAGTTTGTCAGACACGACAAACTTTTCCCCCATTCTTCTTCTTTTGAGTTCATTTGGTGTGGGGAGGTTAAAAGCCACTACAAAACTTGTGGGAAGTTAAAGTATCTCTGTGGATTCAAAATCATCCTAAAAAATAATATGTTCTTGCCAACGTGCTGTCTAACTAATAGAAGCAGTGTTTGGCAACAATTCCTCTCTTTCTGCAGTCAGTTTTAGTCTTTTGGCGGTGGTGGAGGGGAGGGTCTATAACTTCAGCCTCCTGAAAAAAGGGTTCCTCAGAATTCAGATCTGAATATGATTGCTAACCTATTTTTTTACTGATTGCCCAATATTGTCTATTACCAGTAACACTCAAAGATATGAACTGATTTGTTACTTGAACGTTAATTAATGCTGGAGATTAAAAACCTGAGAATCTTTGCATGCATACTGGTAAATATTTGTCCCAGAACATATGGCTGTATCTACAGCATATCCACTCATTCATCCCAAAAGGCAGAAAACAGCTGTGGTATTCTAAAATAATCAAAATACAAAACAATGAATGTGAACATTGCACAATATATTGTTTAGCTTTATAATCCTCCATCTGTGGGTAAGACAGATCACATTTTGGTCACCTTCCCAGCCACTTAAAGTATTTGCTGCTCCAACTCTTTCTTTTGTGAACTTTTTAGCCTGTTGCTTGCTTTAGAAGCTAATCTACAACCAGCTAATTAAAAATATCACTGATTATGCATTAACAAATCCTTCATTAGTTTAACTGATAATTAAAACTGACAATTAAAAACTGACAAAACCATTGAGTCAAATATGCTAATACTGTATACAGTTAAAATCTACAATTGAGCCTAACACTTATGTTGTTAAATTACAAATTTGTTAAGTAAGCTTTGCCCCATTTTATATCTTTTCTTGCCACATTTGTTAAGTGAATCACTGCAGTTGATCAGTTAGTAGCACGGTTATTAAGAGAATCTGGCTTCCCTATTGACTGCCTGTCAGAAGGCTGCAAAAGGTAATCGCATGACCTCAGGACAACTATCATAAATATTAACCAGTTGTCAAGCAATCAAATGTAAATCACATGATTATGGGGATGCTGAAACAGTCACAAGTGTGAAAAAATGTTGTACAGTGATACCTTGTCTTACAAACTTAATTGGTTCCGGGATGAGGTTCTTAAGGTGAAACGTTTGTAAGACGAAACAATGTTTCCCATAGGAATCAATGGAAAAGCGATTAATGCGTGCAAGCCCAAAATTCACCCCTTTTGCCAGCCGAAGCGTCCGTTTTTGCGCTGCTGGGTTTCCCTCGAGCGTCAACTCCATGGGAAACCCCACCTCTGGACTTCTGTGTTTTTGCGATGCTGCAGGGGAATCCCAGCATTGCAAAAACGAGCACATCGCTGGCAACGGAAGTCCAGAGGTGGGGTTTCCCAGCGAAGGGAGCATCAATGAAATCGCAGCATCGCAAAAACACCAGTCCTCGAAACCCCACCTCCAGACTTCTGTGTTTTTGCGATGCTGCAATTTCGCTGAGGCTCCCCTCGCTGGGAAACCCCACCTCCAGACTTCCGTTGCCAACGAAGCAAGTGTTTTTGCGCTGCTGGGATTCCCCTGCTGGGTTTCCCCTGCAGCATCACAAAAACACGGAGGTCTGGAGGTGAGGTTTCCCATGGAGGGGACCCTCAGGGGAATCCCAGCAGTGCAAAAACGGGCGCTTCGCTGGCAACGGAAGTCCAGAGGCAGGGCATCCCAGCGGCGGCGGTGGGTTTGTAAGGTGAAAATAGTTTGTAAGAAGAGGCAAAAAAATCTTAAACCCCAAGTTTGTATCTTGAAAAGTTTGTAAGAGGAGGCATTTGTAAGATGAGGTATCACTCTACATCATATTTTTTCTGTGCTGTTGTAACTTTGAGAAGTTATATTTAAGAACCGTTTTTAAGCCGAGGATTCCCTATATTTTGAAAAAAATAATAGGTTAAAACAAATCAGTTAATATTGATTTCATGTTTAATCATACAGCAGTTGGCTATCAGACTTTATCAGGAAACAGAAGACTTACGGATTCAAGGATAGCTTTATTACACATGCCATTCTGGAACTCCAGGCTAATATTTTGAAAGCTGGCACAGACCATTTCCTTTTAGAAAAGGAGTCTAAAACTTGGCAACTTTAAGAGTTACGGACTTCAACACCCAGAATTACTCAGCTAGCCAGATTTGGAGAGCCCTGCTTTAGAACAGCAGTCCCCAACTTTTGGGCACCAGGGAATAATTCCATAGAGAACAGTTTTTTCATAGACCAGAGGGGATATGGTTTCGCATGCTGCCTGCATCTATTTATTTTACTTTGTTTATTTATTTTGTCCAATGCACAATAATACACAATGAAGGTTATAGAGGTTATACTTGAGTAAAATATATTAGAGAAAGAATAGAAGTGAAAATTTAGGAATAGAATATATCAATTAGAGAATAGAAGGATATTATGAGAGTAGTATAAGAAGAACAGAAGAATAGTAGATACAATATAGGAGATATAGGAGAGACAATAGGACGGGACGAGAGGCATGCTAGTGCACTTATGTACACCCCTTACTGACCACTTAGGAATCTGGGGAGGTCAACTGTGGATAGTCTGAGGGTAAAATGTGGTGGGTTAGGGGAAGATACTACGGAGTCCGGTAATGAGTTCCTTGCTTCGACAACTCGATTACTAAAGTCGTATTTGGAGCGGTTAATATTAAGCTTGTATCTGTTGTGTGCTCTTGTGTTGTTGTGGTTGAAGCTGAAGTAGTCGTTGACAGGCAGGACGTTGCATACTTTCATAATTTTAATTGTTTTTAATAAATGTATTTTTATTAACAAATTAATAAACATCTTAATCCTATTCCTGTTGTAGTCTCTCTTAAACTATTTTCTCTCTCGGGGGGCCTTCCCACTTTAAAAAATTATGCAGGGCTTCAAAAGAGTTTTTGCTTGTGTGAGTATTTTTATATATATTTACCATATTTAAAATTAAAATTGACATATTTACCACCACTGCTTCTCATTCTTTGATGGGATTTAATATTGTATTGTTTTTCAACATAAGCTGGCAAATAATTTTGACTTCACAGACCCGAGAGGATCTTGGGGGATCCCCAAGGATTCTAGAACCACCCTTTTAAAACTTTGCTCTAATGCAGGGGGGTCAAACTCATGACACACGGCAATGTCACATGACATCATGATTTTTTTCCCCCTTCACTAAACTGAATGTGGGTGTGGGCGTGGTGAGCACATGATGCATCCGGCTCGCAGGCCGCTACTTATACTTTAATTTGTGGCCCATCTGCAGGTTTTCAAACCTGAAATGCCAAAACACAATAAGAAATCTTATTCTGAAATGTATTTATTTATTTAGTTATTTATTCGTTCATCATTCATTCATTCAATTTTTATGCCGCCCTTCTCCTTACACTCAGCGCAGCTTACAACATGTTAGCAACAGCACTTTTTAACAGAGCCAGCATATTGCCCCCACAATTCGGGTCCTCATTTTACCCACCTCGGAAGGATGGAAGGCTGAGTCAACCTTGAGCCGGTGATGAGATTTGAACCGCTGACCAACAGATCTACAGTCAGCTTCAGTGGCCTGCAATACAGCACTCTACCTGCTGTGCCACCTCGGCTCTAAAGTCCAATGTTATAATTGATGGATTTTAAGATTTCTCAGCCGATGTGAATATAGAAGTGTCATCATAAAGCAGAATAGCATACATTAAATGAATAAAATATCATCCGCAGTGTTTTGTGAAATTGGTGCAGTGAAACACAGTTGGAATTGCCTGTAAAGAAAATGGCACAAGAATGTTGCTATTCTTGTTCTTATCAATTGAATCAAAAACTCAGCATCTGGTACTGCATGGCCTACGATAGGGACAAATAAATAGTGAATAGTTTGGTAACTGTGGGTTGAAAACCAGATTAACAATCTAGGTGAGACCAGTGTCCACAAAGTCATCTAAATATTGTTCCTGGCTAGTTTAGTAGAGCCTGATAACCTCTTTGCAGAGTTAGCTGATTCTTCTATTTCACTCACTTCTGAGTTTGCTGTGTGGACACTTTCTAGTTTCATAACAGGAACTTGAGTCACAAGCCTTGCAAACTGTGAGCACCAACTCAGCTACCTGAACTTTTGGGGTGGGGGAGGGAAAAGAAAAGAAAGAAAAACTTTTTTTAAAAAAAAACCCAGCACCATGTGCTTATAGACCGTGATATTGACTGATCAACAAAAATATGCATCTGCTGCTGAAATCTTTTGTTTTTATTCAGTTATTGCAGTATCAAGGTCCTATACAATGCAGGGAGAAAGAGGCTGAGCAGAACCAGATAGCCAGGTTGCAAAATTGGCATGGCGTTTGCTGCCAAAGCCTTCTTTTGCAGTAATGAAGCTATGAGGTGGTGGATGGGATAAGTGGAAGTAGGCTAACAGGCATAATTGGCATAATTATTTCCATACCTTTGTCCTGTCAATGAGCTATTACTAGAAGGACCTGTTTTATTGAGCTTATTCCTTTTCTGAAACAATTCTAAATCTGTGCCCAAAACTAGACTAGCTGAAAAGGCATGGAGGAGGAGTGGATATTGAAGGGGAAGGAGAGAATCTACACCGAGCAAGCTCCATCCACAACTTGGATTCCTCTCGTCTGGCAGGGAGTCTAGTTCTTCCACAATTGACCAATTTACTTCAGTGTTTCTCAACATTTTCTTCACCAGGGACCTCCTTTAAATACTTTTTGTGACCACGGGTCATGGCCACAGACTACAAAGACTTAACTCAAGATTTTTTCAAACCTTCCTGGACCCCTGCGATGACACTGTACCCCCCTAGCAGTTCATGGAGCCACTGGTTTACTTCATTTACTTTTATGTTGTTCAATTTTAGTTCCAATGAAGAAGTGTGAAAGGGGCTAATGAAGGAATGTTTTGGCTAGACAGATCTTGATTTCAGAAAGCATAATCCAGAATCCACTGTGGATTGGCTTAGCCTAGAGAATTAGGTCTACGAGATCCCATCCATCCAATAACAGAACCCTTTTCCTTTTAGACTCTAAGTCTGAGAATCTAAAAATAAAGAATTGTAGATGAGTGAATATTACAAAATTAAAATCCTAGTTCAGATTCCGGATACAGTCTGATTCTTTTTCCAAAACAATGAGAGTTTTCAGAGGGAAGGGTATAGAAGGGCTCAAGAGCAACATGTTACCTGTTAAATCTGAGTGAAGAGACTGAAGGCAACTTTCATACAACTATTATTTATTCCAACTATGTACAAGATCCACCAGAGAGCCAAACTGACAGCTTGCCCTTTTATGGGAAGCTGTCAGAAGGTTCACCCAATCAGCAGTTCCCATTTTCCCTCTTAAATAGAGGACCTGGTTGTAACCAGGCCCTCTTGATATGTAACATTACCAATTGCGGCAAGTTCTACATTTAATATCTAAAATATCTAAATTTGATATGCTTTCTGCCACACCTTTCTATGTTTAAATATGTAGCAACTTCAGATCCTCAATCACAGGTAGAATAGTACAATGCATGGATTACAGGGAGGGATTAAGAAATGCAGCTGAGTGGCATTGTGCACAAGTTCAAACTTTTACAGCCAATGAACTGTTTCAACTTGTAAGATAGAAATATCACCATTCACCAGCTAGAGTTCTTTCATTCTCTGGTTTATGTTAAGTCTTGTGATACTTACAAATACAGTAATTTTATGGAATACTTTTACTCTTTGATTCAAATCTAGGATAAACGTCACCTTTTCTGAATTTCAGCAAGCACATTTTCAGAACACACCCAAAATACTCTTTAATTCATCTTAAAGAAGAAAATAAATTGTTCAGCTGCAAAGGAAGATGGATCTCTTATACTTCTAATTGCTGCACAGGAGTTTTGGCAAATAGAATTTGCCCTGGTTAAAAAAATATCCAGATGAAAATGTAGAAATTGTCCCATCCAGAAGCAATTGGGACCAGTATTACCATCATTAATTGATGGGGTTATAAAATGCAACTCCTGAGACCATGGAAACTAGTGCAATATGACACTTTGCTGTCATTAGATAAATTACCACGGTTCATTTAGCAAAGAAATCGTGGCAATCTCCTGTTGGTTTCCCCATTGACTTTGCTTGCAGAAAACCAGCAGAAGTCACAAATGGCAACCATGTGTCTGCAGAATGTTCTGGGAACGTGAACAGTCAGTCATTGCTGCCCATTCGCTGAGCAGTGGTAAATTACCGCCACTGAACCAGCAGCCCATCACTAGTATATCTAGATAGTGTGAGTTCCTAAGTATGCTAATCAGATTATTGGTACAAAGACATGCAATTGTTAAGCATTCTGAGCTCACAACTTGCTTGCTGGAATTTATATTCAGTGTACAACATGGCCTTCCGAGTTGAGAAGTCTAATGTTTAGCTAAAACTTGGTCAATTACGAATACATTCCAGGTGGAATATTTAAATCTGTCAATTACAACAAGAAATTGCTTTAATTCTTCTTCAAAGGAATCACTGAATCACCTTTAAGTTTTGGATCATACAGCACCCCTTTTTGTTTTCTTTACTGTTGGTTGTAAGTATTCAGGAACCTAATTCATTAGGGCCACCATTCACAGAGAAGAGGAAGCTGCACCTTGGGTATAAATTACTTTGCATGCCATGGCAAATTGTAATTTTTAGAATAGAATAGAATAGAATTCTTTATTGGCCAAGTGTGATTGGACACACAAGGAATTTGTCTTGGTGCATATGCTCTCAGCGTACATAAAATAAAATATACATTTGTCAAGAATCATGTGGTACAACACTTAATGATTGTCATAGGGGTCAAATAAGCAATGAAGAAGCAATATTAATAAAAATCTTAGGATATAAGCAACAAGTTACAGTCACACAATCAACATGGGAGGAAATGGGTAAAAGGAATGATGAGAAAAACTAGTAGAATAGAAGTGCAGATTTAGTAGAAAGTCTGACAGTGTTGAGGGAATTATTTGTTTAGTAGTGATGGCGTTCGGGAAAAAACTGTTCTTGTGTCTAGCTGTCTTGGTGTGCAGTGCTCTGTAGCGACGTTTTGAGGGTAGGAGTTGAAACAATTTGTATCCAGGATGTGAGAGGTCAGTAAATATTTTCCCCGCCCTTTTTGACTCGTGCAGTATACAGGTCCTCAATGGAAGGCAGGTTGGCAGCAATTGTTTTTTCTGCAGTTCTGATTGTCCTCTGAAGTCTGTGTCGGTCCTGTTGGGTTGCAGCACCAAACCAGACAGTTATAGAGGTGCAGATGACAGACTCAATGATTCCTCTGTAGAACTGTATCAGCAGCTCCTTGGGCAGTTTGAGCTTCCTGAGCTGGCGCAGAAAGAACATTCTTTGTTGTGCTTTTTTGATGATGTTTTTGATGTTAGGTGACCATTTTAGGTCTTGAGATATGATAGAACCTAGAAATTTGAAGGTCTCTACTGTTGATCATTCATTCAACCCCCACAACCATATAACATAAGGAATAATTTTGCTACCTTGGATGATGAACCTAAGCTTCCCTGAACATAGTCTGAACCCTGAGTTATTTTGCCATCTACTTTCTCCTTTAAAGGAAGGCCCAGGAAGCTCAACTGTCCTTGATTTGATGCTAATCATAAGGAAGATTTAGTAGAGGAGGTGGAACAGCCGGAATATTGAGAAAAATAACCATATAGGGTTTTTCATTTTAAGGGAAACAAAAACATTGCCTTTAAACACTTAACTTGAACTTCTGCAGGTTTTAACATTCAACAGCTTCCCATGTCAGGAGAAACCAATAGCTCCAGATTCATAAGCCTCTGTAAGGGAATAGGGAAGTGAAAATGCACACATAATGTCACAAGACAAATCCCATGACTGACATCCTTGTCTCATATTAGGATGTGAATGCAAAAGGACGAGGTTTGCATTGTGATGTTCTTTCACATCAGCCATTTTTTTTCATTATGCAGATCCTTGCAGATACCTACTGTATGTCCAAACTTGAACAAGTTCTAAAACATCACATGAACATTCTCTATGAAAAATTAATAGATAACTTTGAGGTGGACAGGTGACTAAATTACAGTAAGGCTTTCAAGCACTTCATTTCTGTGAAGTGATCCTGCCAACACCAACTCAGAATTCCTGAAGGATGACATCGAAAGGGAGGCAAAACAATGAAAGCATCATCAAAGTGCAGTATCACAAACCTTGTCCCTTTTTGTACCTGCAGACTTTCTATTCCCACATAAAGGAGGTGGAACATGCAGGAAAATTTAAAACTTTACCGCAAAATCCTGGGGATGCTGTGCAAAGAACCACAAAAGGGAATTATAAAAATTGCCAATTGTCTTTCATTAGTGGAAAGTCAATCTTAACTGCAGTTATAATTGCTCATTTTGATTAAAGTTACCATTCTTAAAGGTACAGAGGTATCTAAAGGTACAGAAGTATTGGCAAAATGCCTTACCAGTCCCAACACTTTTGATTGCTGCTTTCAGCACAACGTATATGTGAGTAATTGGAATGACCTGATAAATTTTAGAACTATTCTGTTCTTAGCAAAATACAGTGATACCTCGTCTTACAAACACCTCATCATACAAACTTTTCGAGATACAAACCCAGGGTTTAAGATTTTTTTGCCTCTTCTTACAAACTATTTTCACCTTACAAACCCACCGCTGCCACTGGGATGCCTCGCCTCCGGAATTCCGTTGCCAGCGAAGCACCCGTTTTTGCACTGCTGGGATTCCCGAGGCTCCCCTCCATGGGAAACTCCACCTCTGGACTCCCATGTTTTTGTGATGCTGCAGGGGAATCTCAGCAGCGCAAAAACGGGCACTTCGCTGGCAATGGAAGTCCAGATGTGGGGTTTCCCAGCGAGGGGAGCCTCAGTGAAATTGTAGTATCGCAAAAACACAGAGGTCCGAAGATAGGGTTTCGAGGACTTTGATGTTTTGCGGTGCTGCGATTTCACTGATGCTCCCTTCGCTGGGAAACCCCACCCCCAGACTTCCGTTGCCAGCGAAGCACTCATTTTTGCGATGCTGGGATTCCCCTTCTGGGATTCCCCTGCAGCATCGCAAAAACACAGATGTCCAGAGGTGGGGTTTCCTATGGAGGGGAACCTCAGCAGCGCAAAAACAGGTGCTTCGGCTGGCAAAAGGGGTGAATTGCACGCATTAATCGCTTTTCCATTGATTCCTATGGGAAACACTGTTTCGTTTTACAAACTTTTCACCTTAAGAACCTCATCCCAGAACCAATTAAGTTTGTAAGACAAGGTATCACTGTACTGCTTTTGGAGAGTGATAATGCAGAAACTAAGCATAGATTTGGCATGCAGAAATCCTCCGGTCCTGTCTTCATTGCAGGGAGTGATTTGCATTGTAGGGTAGATAAACAAGCAAGAAACAACCTCCTCTTGAAATGCAGAGCGTCACTCCGGGTCCTGGAACCCAGGACTGTAACTATGCATACATTTGATGTCTATAGTACTATAGAAAGTCAGCGTGGTATAGCAATGAGGGCACCAGACACCGGGTACACTGCATCTCAATGCAAGGCTTGCCCCTTGGGTGTGGGGCAGAGAAAGAGATAAAGTTGTTGATGTAGAAAGAATCAAAGATGAAAAAACCAGTAGCTACATTTCTTGTCATTAATCATTACGTATGACCTTTTATCATTAGTCTGAGAAAATCCTACCTGTAAAACAAATGCTTATTAAATTTCTAAATAATAATTAATGAACAGGGAGATAAACTCTTGTATATTTTGAATGACAAGTCAAGGCAGTAGTACAGTAGGAAAACAGGTAGATAATGACAGTCATTCTGCAATTAACTCAAAACATAACAGACGTTACCCAACAATATTTCAATCACAGAACTTGATAGACATTACAGTTTTGTTAGCATCATACCATTGGCTTAATGGAGATTGTTATGGAATGTGCAGAACTCTTGAGTTATCCAGGACATGCACAGAGGAAAACATGGGATTTCAGTAGATATCCAGGAGATATGAGTAATTATTCACTCATACAAGACACATAAAGTGTATAAACAAATGGTTACTTTTAGAAATAGCATAGTCAAGTTAAGCAGACCGGTCATTCGCATTCAAATCAGTCAATATCTCTCAATACAATAATAATATTGTAAGTCTGTCTCTGTCTTACATATCAGACATGCATTGCTTATATCCTAAGATTTTTATTAATATTGCTTCTTCATTGCTTATTTGACTCCATGACAATCATTAAGTGTTGTACCACATGATTCTTGACAAATGTATATTTTATTTTATGTACTCTGAGAGCATATGCACCAAGACAAATTCCTTGTGTGTCCAATCACACTTGGCCAATAAAATTCTATTCTATTCTACATTGCAGCCAGTGGCAGGGAGCAGCCAGTGCGCTCAGGTGCACAGGTCCAATAAGTCTTGTGCACCCAGGGGCGCAGCTCCAGTAGGTCTTGAGCCGTACACGCACGCAACTGGTGATTTACCAGCAAATTTTGCTGTTTTTTTGCTTCCGCGCATGCGCAGTAAGTAAGTAAGTAAGTAAGTAAGTAAGTAAGTAAGTAAGTAAGTAAGTAAGTAAGTAAGTAAGTAAGTAAATAAATAATCTTTTTAAAAAGGAAATTATCTTATGGTGTAACATGGACTTTAAGTTCATTTTGAATTAGCTATCATCCACAAAGCAGTTTTAAATCCTAGATCATAATGGGATGTGTTTCTCTTCAAACAAGAGACTCTCCTTTCATGTCTCAATTTACTTTGAAGGCTATACTATTAGTGTCAACCATGGCATGTGGAGGAAAAAAAATCTTAGCTTTGTGGATTGTAGAAATGTTCTCATCTGCGGTGTGATGAAAAATGAGATAAATAAGCAATAGTGGATCGATTATATTACAGGTAGTCCTCAACTTATCATCACAATTGGGACCAAAAGTTCTGTCCTAAACAATGTAGTTACTAACTGAATCACACCCAATTTTTTGCCATAGTTGTTAATTGAATCATAGTCATTAGTCAAATCTAGCTCCCTCCTTTGCTTGTCAAACCCCCCCCCCCACTTCCACTCGAAGGTCACAGATGATAATTATGTGACCCCGAAAGTCTGCAATCATTGTAAATACACGCAAGTTGCCAAGGCACTCAAATTTTATATCTGCAGCAATAGTGGGTTCTGAATAAGAGACCTTCCCATGAGAAAATGCTGAGTAGGAGGAAAAATGAGTTTGAAGCTTTGACACTAAGGGGAACTAGAAATAATTTTCCTGTTTTTCTTAACTTCTTAGCTTTATAACTATAAACTTTAATACATATTATTTAAAATATTCTTGCTGATTTATGCAGTTTAGAAACATTCTTGGGCAGTCTTTTTTTGTTTGTTTGTTTCTAAAGCATTTCATTGCATGAAACAGTGATAAGAAGGGGAAAACCATTGTGACTCAACATTGTGTTTACAGTATCAAATTCAGAGAGCCTCATGGTCCCACACACCCCTTAATGCTTGAAACACTTTTCTGCTCTGATCAATGTTTTTTTGCACAGGCTTCTATTTTTCAACATCTTAAATGACCTCTTTCATTTAATTAGCTATTTCGTTTCTACTGTCTGTATTTGACCAAAGTAGGTTTGTTTTGAAAGTCTTAGATTTCCAAACTCTGCCCCAGGCATCTCTAAACATTTTAGGAATGCAGATTAGCAAATACTTCAGCTCAGAAAGTTTGCTGCTTTTTTCCCCAAGCAAAGATCCCCTAGCTCCCATGTTACACAAGGTCTTTTTTTAAACACAGCATGTAAATGCATCCTATGTCTAAAATAAGACGCATTTACATAAATGCTTTGTAATGTTCTTGAATCTTGGCCGAAAGTAACACATAAAAGGAAAGAAAGCCGCCCTGTTTTCACCACAAAGCTCTTTTTTCTAGACAAGCATGCTCAAGCCTCTGAAGGATGGTGTCCAAGAATTTTTGAAGATATACTTTATATCAATGGCAAAAGTAATAAAAAAGTTAACTTTTATTTGGCACTTTATTAAATTACTGAAAGAAATTTGTAAAAAAAAGAAAAAAGAAAGCAATGTTCAGAGTCCTGAGGCCCAGCTGTAGTCCAATTTCCTTAATTTACGAAGTTCTCTTTCCTGAAGTTTTGATAATTTAGATACACCCTCCCCAAAGCACTCTGTTGTCTGTGAAGCCTCTGGGCAAACCTCAATATCTTCGGATTCCTCATCAGATTCCTTCTCTTCACTGTCACTTAGCATTTCGACTTCATCAGCAATTTCACTAGTGCTTTAAAAAAAGAGAGAGAGAATTATGCAAAGTGCCTTCTATTTGTCTCAACAAATCTCTGCAAATAGCATTTGTTTACAGAGATCCTAAATAATGCTGATACACAAAAACCCAGAAAGTTTTCTTGGTCAACAGTTCTCCTGCTCCTTAGTTTTCCTTTCTTCTGAAATATTTTCCTGAACATATAAAATATGTTCAAGTATGAAAAGGAACACAGATTTTCTGATTCTTACTTTCTATACAGCAGGCACTGATGCAGTAGTGAAATCCATTTTTTTTTACTACCACTTCTGTGGGCATGGATTGGTGGGCGTGGTGTGGCTTGGTGGATGTGGCAAGGAAAGGATACTGCAAAATCTCCACTCCCTCCCCACTCCAGGGGAAGGATAGTGCAAAATTCCCATTCCCAGCCAGAGGTGGTATTCTCCAAACTACTCAAAATTTCTGCTACCAGTTCTCCAGAACCTGTCAGAACCGCTACCAGTTCTCCAGAATCTGTTTCACCCCTGCATTGATGGTGTTTGTGTATGTACCAAGCTATGTCATGGAAAGGCAGGCATTTTCCTTGAAGTGCCAGCATTGTATCACCTCGAGGTTCGATTACTGCAACGCTCTCTACATGGGGCTACCTTTCAAAAGTGTTCGGAAACTTCAGATCGTGCAGAACGCGGCCGCGAGAGCCATCGTGGGGCTTCCCAGATTTGCCCACGTTTCTACAACACTCCGTGGCCTGCATTGGCTACCGATCAGTTTCTGGTCACAATTCAAAGTGTTGGTTATGACCTTTAAAGCCCTACATGGCATTGGACCAGAGTACCTCTGGAACCGCCTGCTACCGCACGAATCCCAGCGACCGATAAGGTCCCACAGAGTTGGCCTTCTCCGGGACCCGTCGACTAAACAATGTTGTTTGGCGGGCCCCAGGGGAAGAGCCTTCTCTGTGGCGGCCCTGGCCCTCTGGAATCAACTCCCCCCGGAGATTAGAACTGCCCCCACCCTCCTTGTCTTTCGTAAACTACTTAAGACCCACCTATACCGCCAGGCATGGGGGAGTTGAGAAACCTTTCCCCCCAGGCTTTTTATATTTTATTTATTTACTTATTTATTTTATTTATTCAATTTTTAGACTCAGGGCGGCTTACAACATATTAGCAATAGCACTTTTTTAACAGAGCTAGGCTATTGCCCCCACAATCTGGGTCCTCATTTTACCATTATGTTTGGTATGCATGTGTTGTTTGGTTTTTAAATATGATAGGGTTTTATATGCTTTCTTTTTTAATATTAGATTTGTTTCGCTATAATATTGTTTTTTATTATTGTTGTTGGCCGCCCCGAGTCTTCGGACAGGGGCGGCATACAAATCTAATAAATTATTATTATTATTAATTATTATTATTGTATGTATTTGAAATATATCCTGTGAGGAATAGTAAAGTAAAATCTTGAAGGGAAAGTGCTACTATTATGTTAATATGCACTCTTGATAGTCAGATTCTCTGTGTTTTGGGAGATCAATAACAAGGCTGTGAGGTGGTATTTCTGCATATATTTTCCCTCCTGGCAAGAGTACATTCAGGCAACAATTTAGTGGGAGTTCTCTTGTGCTATTTGTAAGAGTTGTGCTATTTGTAAGAGTTGAAATCGAGCAGGTTGTAGATTGGCAATCTCCTGGGATTTGGGGCAAAATGTCTGCAGAAAATCTGATCAACGTGAGATTGATTTCACTATGACCAAATCCAGGGTGTGGATCTTACACTCTGAAGAATCCAACAACTAAATATGCCTAGCACATTTAGTATTCCAATAAATCCATAAATTCACATCTTCATTCACCAACCATCTTTAATGATATACTCAAATGATTGAATCTTCTCCTCCCTGAAAAAGCTCCAAAAAGTAAAGAAAATCTCTATGAAATCTCTAAGGGCAGACAAAACAGCTCTGAAGACATTATGGTCATTGGCAGAGATGTCCATGAGTCAAAAAAAAAATCAGCATAACACTCACCATGTGATCAAAACTCGAAACACAAGACTGTAAAAAATGGAACACACTGATTTGGGGCTCCCTTCCTGAACATAATTGTGGCACAGGGAGGAAAGGCTTTGGATCCTCAAATTTCTAAGCTTTCTAGGTGTACCCCAAACGCAAGAGAAGCACCCCAATCTTGAACTGATATTTTGTTTACTTTTCATCATTCAGAACAGAAAGAGAAGTGACCAAAGTAGAAAGGAAAAAATGGCAAAGGAAGGACATGCTGTGTTTCACATCCTGCACCCTGACAAATGGTCTAATCCCAACAAGGGATTGTAGGGGTTGATTGAGGAGTGACAATAGTTGATTCATTTTTAAACTTCCTGACATATCAAATGAGATGTCTCGTAAATCTCTGAACACAACATATATGCGGCCTGTCTGGGTAACTTGTCTCAACCAAAACAGGGCATTTTAATACTTTAGTACTAACTTTTTAGTATTTTATGTCGGAGGGACCGCTTACCTTGTTCTAGGCACCAGCAAAGAGTGAATAAAAAGAGGACATAAGAAAGAAGCTGACGGTAATACATGTGCTGGAGTATGAAGCAGCTGGGGAGAAAAGACAATCAGGTGAGATCAGTGCTCTTTCTTAAGAGGTCATTGCAAATGTATAAATGTCTGAATATGGATTAGATCTATTCTTACTTCTTTAACAGCAGGTGATTCTTGACCTAGCAAGTTCTGCACAGGAACCTTCCCAACATCCATTCCCTCTTTCATTTGCTGCCGATGCTTCCCCAATAATAGGGAAAAGGGAGTTATAGAGACGCTCTCCTCAACTGCCAACTATAAAGGAAATGGAGGGAGAAAAACCACACCTACAATAAGGCATATGCAAATAAATTTCAAGCACAGCACAGACAAAACAAGAAAAGAGTAACTTTTCAGAAATCAGGCACAATCTGATGACAGACAGTCATTAAGCAGGTCAGCTTTTGTATCCCGGTGGTACTAGAATATCTCTCTATAACAGTGATGGTGAACCTTTTTTTGGCTCAGGTATCAAAAGGGTGCACATATGCATGATAGCATGAATCCACACCCATAATGCAGTGTCCTCTATGCGCACGCGCACAACCCCTGCACTGACCCCCTGCATGTGCACAACCCCCATGCGTTGACCCCCTCCCCCGCATAGGCACAGGCTATGTCCGGTAGGCCTATTGGGCTGTTTTTTGCTCTCCCTAGGATCCAGGAAAGCCTCCTGAAGCCTGGGGACAGCAAAAAACAGTCCAACAGGACAACGGGAAGTTCAGAAACAAATTTCTGGTGGCCCATTGGGTAGTTTTTCACCATCGCCAGGGTTCAGAAGGCTTCCCTGAAGCCTGGGGAGAATGAAAATAGCAGAAAATAAGGTCAAAAATCAGCTGATTTAGGACAACTCCTCACGTGCTCTCAGATGTGGCTCCACGTGCCATCTGTGGTACATGTGCTATAGGTTTGCCATCACTGATCTATAATATGCTGCTAACAGAACAAACTATAGAACGAACTATAATACCTGTCTACTGGAAGGCGTAAGTCTCTCTTCTGGGGTTTTTGTGCTAAAAGTCATTAATTCCTACACAATCAGAAGGAGGGGAAAAAGAAAGATTACACATAGGAAAAGTATCTTTCAAATTACATTGAGTTTTTTAAAAAGTCACACCACTCAAAATACCAGTCCAGAAGCATATGCATATACAGCTAGTGAATTTAAATATGAGATGTGGTTGTGAACTAAAACATGGGGGATAATGAAAAAATGTTTGCTACTATTTGGAACAATGCCTTTCCTTTCAAATGTTATAGGAAATTTCCTTTTTCTCTAATAGTGACCAAATGACACATTTTTAGTGCTGTTGGGGAGAATACGTTGCCAAAAAACCAAGCCCAAGCAATATTGGGATTTAGACAGGGCAAATTTTATGCCAGCATAGTATTGCTGTCTGGAATCAGATCGCAGGAAAATAACCTGTATAAATAACACAGTAAGAGTTATTGCAAAATGCAGGTTGCTCAGATAAGCCCATAGGTATCAAAACATTTTTGACAGAGCAAAATTTCTATAGCTGGCTCAATATACTTTATCTAGGCTGCAATCCTAAATGGAGGAAGCACCTCTGAACAAATAGGAACTATTTTTAAACAAGCATGCAGAATGTGCTTCATTAGTGCTTGAAGAAGTAATGTGTATGTATGCAATTTCTACAGCTTTCCATCTCAGTCAATAATTCTGGGGAAGTTTTCAATTCACAAAATACATTAAAAATACTAAAAACATTTAAAATAAAAAATATCCAGATTAAATAGACATAGTAGTAGTCAGAAAACACAGAGTCTTTAAGTTTCTTTTCCTTTTTTCTATCTTCCACTACCATTAGGACAATATTGTAATGACAGTCTATTGGGAAGACTGGGCATAAAATGAACATGACAGCCTCTTTTCTAAGTCGTTTTAATAAAGCCAGCACTTACGTGTGTTTCAGTCAGAAAATAAAACTGCGATTGGCTAAGCCATTGATATTTTTCGGATGTAATACATTCAGGCACCTCTCTTGGAACAAAGACGCCCCACTTGACTTTCCCTCTGCAGACACTTCTTTGGATACACGAAGGCCGTGGTTCGTTGGGCTTGAACACGAACACTAAAGCAGAGAAGAATATCTTTAGCCTTTGAAAACAACCCCATCTGTTTTTCTGACTTGGAGTTGAAGAGTCACTGAGTTACAAAGCCACAACGATCTCAAGCATGGATATTGCCTCAATATTGCAAATGAACTTTTATAAGGACAATTTAACAATTAATCTGGCAATAAAGAACCAAGCTGTATCATCATAGTTTGAGAAAACCACAGCCAGATAACAACTCTTTGATGAGAGATAAACTACAACGAGCCTTCCCCAACTAGTACCGTTAACAGATTGGGACTAACAACTCCTTGAATTTCCAGCTATCATGCTAGTTCAAAATCCTGATCTCGATTTGGAAGAAATCAAGGTAGAGATGGCTATTTTTCAGGAAAAGGAACAGTAAAAAAAGATTCAGATTTTTTTATATGGCCTTCACCCCAACCCACTATTGACAGCTTCTTAACGATGGGATTCAGACCCAGTACTCTGTACTTTTTCTGTTATTTCCTCAGCCAAAATAGCTTGTTCATAAAGTGACACAATATTATTATACGACTGGCACAAAGATTACTAGCTTCTCTTTAAAACATCTTTTCTTCCTCTGTAGTAAAAATCTGAAAACAAAAAGTTGCTTTAACAGTAAAAGATTAAGTAATTACTAACAGAAAAAAATTGTTAAACCCCCCCCCCCCCCAAATAACTCCCTCTATAAGTAAGATACCTTTACTCTATATACCGTGAGTACGGTGGTACCTCGTGATACGAACCCCTCGCCATAAGAACCATCCGAGATACGAACCCAGGGTTCGGAAATTTTTTGCCTCTTCTTCCGAACTTTTTCCATCTTACGAACCCACCACCCAAATGCCGAACCCGGAAGTTCGGCAAAAGTTCAGGTTCGGGTGGCCGCCGAGAAGCCCCGTCGCCCAGCTGTCGCCTTTTGAAACAGCTGGGGGGCTTATCGGCATTCTCCCGAACGCCGAACCCGGAAGTTCGGCAAAAGTTCGGGGTCGGCGTTTGGGTTCAGGAGGACGCTGAGAAGCCCCGCCACCCGGCTGTTAGCTTTTCTTCTCGGCGGCCACCCGAACCTGAACTTTTGCCGAACTTCCGGGTTCAGCATTGGGAGAATGCTGAGAAGCGCCCGGCTGTTTCAAAAGGTGGCAGCCGGGCGGCGGCGTTTTTTGGTGTGTTTTTTTCTTGCACGCATTAATTCATTTTACACCTTTTCACCTTACGAACCTCCTCCGGGAACCAATTAGGTTCATAAGATGAGGTATTACTGTAATTGGTTTTTGATCCTAAGATAAAAATAAGTTTATAATTCCGTCCCTTAATCAATTTTTGGCAAATATCCACCTGTATCTCAACATCCCTCTGTACCTCTACTCATATTCAAGGACTCAGCCCTCTGCAGGATCAAAGCAAAGGGAAAGATTGAAAAAGTTACTAATTTCCCATATGTTTTTGGATAGGATTTAAGTTTTCAGGTTCAGCCTAGTTAAAAAATTTGCTTTAAGTGGCATTAACTCTAAAATATTTTTCTAGGCACGGTAATACCACAACTTGGATCAACCATTCTCCACAAAGTAGAAAGGCCTCTTTATTCTCACCATCTGAATATTCTGAGTGCTGAGCAATTGCGGCAATGTTCTCAGACAGATGATCAGGCTGAAGAACGTTGACATGTAACTTGGCACTCCATTCCACTGAAAAGAAAAAATAATCAGGCCAGTAAAAAAAAACCCACAGACTATGAAAATTATTTTTTTCTGGAAAAAGTACAATTTTACAAAAGGGGCAGATTCAGTTCAAACACAACTTTCTGAGTAGGGTCTGCATAAGGAATGAGAGTAAGAGAGTATTTCACAATGATGGCTGGCATGAGGTTACCCAACAGGATCTCAAAAGGATCCTGAAATCCATCCATCACAATTTGGCGACCATCAGCTTTAAATGTTCTGTTTAGTTCATTTGGAAAGGAGAGGCCATACACATTACCAAAGTGGCACAGGATAAGCCTAGCCCTGATAGATTCACATTTTGAAATATTGAACTCTTAGAAATCAACTAATCATATAATTTCAAATTAATAACAAAATGTATTAAAATGTGCTCCAATAGACAATTAGTTTTCTCTAAATGTATAGGACAAAGGCAGATTACAATTTGGCCAAACCAAAAAGCATAATGTTCATATAATGGACACTATTTGGATTCCTCTAATACAATAGTCTTCTCCTCAGGTAGATAGGAGAGACCTGCTCAATGTTTCAGGGCCAACAAATAGGATGTTTTCTATTGAGTCACCAAAGTTATGCAACTCTTCTTGTTTCGTTATGAGAATATTTTGTATCGTGGCTTTTTGATTTTAGTTAGTTGCCTGGATTTCTATAAATCTTTTATATATTCCTAAAATAGGTCTTCCTTTCCATCCCTCCTGCAGCTTCTCAAAACTTTCCTGGAAGAACTTCCAATTCTCTGAATTTATAGGAGAACAATGAAAGGGGACAGGTGGTTATCCTTCTCCCAGCTCCACTGCAGCTATCCACATGTAAGTGTCCCACTTATGTAGGACTAGCAAAATAATTCTAACAGGATTACTAACAGCATCCTAATTATAGAATAAGTTTGCTGGTGCTAAATTGCCATATTTTGAGGAGTGTGAGACACACTCCCTCCCCCTAAAAATGGATAAAAATTTTGGTGGTTCTGGGGACCGGAGAGGGCAAAAACGGGATGTAGAGAAGCGAAAAGCTAATTTTTTTTCTTGTTTTCCTCCTTTAAATCTAGGTGCATCTTTGAGTCCCGAAAAATGCAGTACTTATTTCAATTTCTATTTAGTGTAAAAAATAATCATCTAATTTTGTATAGTGATCTTCTATTCATTAGAATTCATTCCATTTTTTAACAACTAGGTTTTAAGCTGAACAAAAATTCTGGCCACTTGTCAAAAACACACAGATTAACTCAGTATCTTTTAGCAATTGTACCACAATTAATAATAGCAGGCAGCTGGTAGTTAGCAAGAGTAATCCAGTGCATGTGCTAGTGGATTAACTTGCCATTTATCATTAAATATTTACTAAAAGGGTTTTCTTTAGCGAGATGAAATCAAAACTGATTGTTTGCACTGACTGATTCTTTCAATTATGATGTTCCTGTAGCATAAAATGCCAAGAAGGAAAGATACTAGAAGAAAAAGTAAAAACTTACATGAGCAATTCAGCAAGTTCCAGCAGCACAAAAAGCCACTGCTGGTGGTGCCAAGGAGATATTTTGAACAAATGAGCCTCCCAAAGCATAGGCTCCTAAAAGAAGAAAGGAAAAGTCAAAATAATTGCCCAATTTCAAATCATGCCAGTAACATTTACTGCTATATTCATCAGCATTCCGGATTGAAAACTGGTGGAAAAAGAGCTGATCATTCCCTGTTCAGTGAAGTATTTCATAATATGCTCCCTCTGCATTAACTCAGAAACACATTTCTCAAATTTGGTGGTAAGGCAGTTGTGCTGAGCAACGATACACTTCAAAGTGATATACTGTATGCTCAGCAACCTATCTAACACATGGTAAACAAGAAGGTCATCTAAAAAGTTCCTGCAAAAGGAAGGACGTCATTGATGTCCCAGCCAGATGGACATTCAGAAGTTAAGATTAGCCAAAGCCTTGCAATTTCACCACTGAGCAACTTTAGTCTTTTTACCTACATCTCCTAGCAGCAACTATAATACGTGCAAACCTGGGAACAAATTCCATTTTACAACCTTACCATTCAAACCTCCTACAGCAATCAAGCAAATGTTTACACAAAGAGGGTCAAGGAAGTCTTTTGGAAAAAAAGAGCACCTTCCGAGCAAACGGTTCTGTTTAAACCATTTCAGATAACACTGCAGCTTTGCAAGTGCCGGAAGGCAAGAGGTCACGATCAGTTTTAGAAGTTTGCTGAAACCGTCTTGCTGACAGGACAGTAAATGAGGAGGAACTGGCTTTTAATAGCAGCAAAAATGTGAGGAATTCAAGCAGACGGAAGGCTCAGATGCATTGAGAACTATAGTTATTAATTTACCTATTTAAGAATATTGTAGCACAAGCACTCACGCTTAAAAAGGAGGGTCTATTTTCTAAGAAACACAAATGCTGCCACGATCCTTAGTTATAATGAATTGCAGATTTAATCATTCATGTTCATCAAGCTCTCTTTACTGGCAGCGGGAAGTTCAGAAACAAATACAAGAGAGAAACAATGACCTTGCTTGTTATTAGAATGCACATTTTAGTTCCATAGAAGATCAATTTTACATTCCTTTAGCTCAACTTTTTCCCATTATCTCTCTTCCCTCATTTAATTCTTAACCAAAGGATTTGATTTTCTTTTGAAGAAAAGATTCCAGCCTAAGCTAAAATGATACATACTGGATATGCTATTCCAAGCAGAGAAAATGAGTTACATTTATGAAGACTTTTGCCGCTGTTGTCTGATCCTGTTCTTAACCCTTGTATGCTGTTCGAAAAAACTGCCTAATATTATGTTCCCGGGTCTATTTGACCCGGACTGCAAATTGATCATTTTAGGTACTTATATTTGGTCTTTTTGAAAGCTTTTTTCACCTGGAAACATGTTTGAACATTTCTGCACACAATGGAATGAAAATTGAACTGAAAAAATTAATCCTTATTGGTTTGTTTTGCACATAAATGTGCCTCTCCCCCCCCCCCCGTTTTTGTGAAAGTTTTTTCAATTTATGGATAGTTTTGCTTGCAAAATCCATTCTATTTTACTAAAGTTGGTGTGGGATTGGTAGCTTGAACATTTCTGCACACAATGATATGAAAATTGAACTGAGAAAATTAACCCTTATTGGTTTATTTTGCACATAAATGTGCCTCCCCCCCCCCCCCCGTTTCTGTGACATAGTCTTCACTTTATGGATAGTTTTGCTAGCAGAATACATTCAATTTTGCTAAAGTTGGTGTTGGATTTGTAGCTTGAACATTTCTGAACATAATGATATGAAAATTGAAGTGGAAAAATTGATGCATATTGGTTTATTTTGCATATAAAGTTATTTCAATTTATATAAAAATTATGCTGTTAATTTCAAACTTACATACTTTTTTTTAGTAAAATGGATTTCTTTCATAAAATTAGTTATCTGGCTACAATGTGGTTGATTTTCAAAAGGATATTCCAAATATTTCTAGACAAATATGTATAAACAGTGACAATAATGGCACACAGCAAGGCCGGGGGGGGGTGTCCCTTTTGTGGCAAAAATAAACCAATAAGAACCATTTTTTTCAGTTCATTTATATATTTTTTATATTCAGAAATGTTCAATTTAGTATATCAAACCTTTTGGGGGAAGATTTCTTAGGGATTTGTAGCCTTAAAAAATAGAAATTGACACGAAATTCAGAAAGGATGGGGGGAGGGGCTTTTTGATCAAAATAAAAATATAAGTCTCAATTTTTCCAGTTCAATTTTCATATCATTATGTTCATAAATGTTCAAACTAGTTTTCCAGTTGAAAAAGTTTTCAAAAAGATCAAATTCAAGTACCTAAAAAAAATATTTTTGGTCCGGTCATATACGAACAGAAACAGATTCGAAGTTATGAATTTTTTTTGCCCAGAAAACAATTAGCCACCACCCCAAAAATATTTTTTGATGATCAGCATTGTTAAATTGAGTAAATGAATGCCTAAGATTTTAAAGAATATTTTGGATTTGGAGCATAAAAAAATAAAAAGTGAAAATGATTGCAAGCAGCCGAGGGGGGGGGGGGGCTTATTTCTGATGTTAAAAAACCAGTAAGAATCATTTTGTTCAGTTCCTTTATATTTTTCTTATATTCAGAAATGTTCAAGGTACCATTCCCACACCAACTCCAGTAAAATAGACTGCATTTTGCAAGCAAAACTATCCATAAATTGAAAAAAACGTTCACAAAAACGGGGGGGAGGCACATTTATGTGCAAAATAAACCAATAAGGATTAATTTTTTCAGTTCAATTTTCATTCCATTGTGTGCAGAAATGTTCAAACATGTTTCCAGGTGAAAAAAGCTTTCAAAAAGACCAAATATAAGTACCTAAAATGATCAATTTGCAGTCCGGGTCAAATAGACCCGGGAACATAACATTAGGGAGGTTTTTTTTTTCAGCAAGAAAGAAACCTCCCACCCCCCCAAAAAAATTCTCATAGAGAGAACCCCTGAAATGATGAAAAGTCATGAAATTTCAAGTTTCAGATATGCAGGGAAAATTTTTTACAGGGTCTCAAACTTTGATTTCGGGTCTCACAGACCCGAACAGAAATGAGAGGAAGTTGTAAACTGAGAAGAACACTTCAGCCTCACTTCTGAAAACTGCAACATTACACTTTTCAAATAGAGTTTTTAAAAAGTGATTTAAATAAAAGCAAAGCAATAAGACTCCAAAAAACAAGCATACAAGTACATACGTTATAGTTCCTGGAGGATGGCAGAAAGTGCATTTTAAATCCCATGTTTCAGAATCCCACAGGGTGATTGTTTTGTCAAAGCTAACAGCAAGTAAAGAGCCATCTTCAGAGAAGCAGCAATGTGTAGCTTGGTAATTATGATAACTTCCTACAAAATCACAGGTCCAAGTTAGGCTTTCATCTGCTGAGTAAGAGACACAGAGTTTTGGGAAAAGAACATAAATGTTAGCCGTATGGCATGGAAAAAAAATCATGTGACAATTTTAATTTTTATTAATTTTGTCTGGTTTGCTTGTGAGGCTTAACAGTTGTATACACTTGGCCCTTTCCTTGCAAAAAACCCTCTCCCAATTCTTTGCAATGGGGCAGTATCAAACTAATGTGGGACCTTGGCAGCTCCATTTTCTTTTTCCACTGGAAGAGAAAGAGAGCTTAATCATCTTGGTAATCCAGCGGTGCAATTCCACGTAAACCGCATACTATTCTGTCTTTTTTCTGAAGCAGGAAAAGCCACACATTGCTGAGAATATTTCTGTCCACTTGAATAGAACCCAAGAGACCACTGTGTGGGAGTAATACTTGCCATGGCAAGCAAAAAAAGTGGGGAAAAACCACCACCCCAAACCTATAGAAGTTAAGTTTTTTTCCTACACAAAATGGAATCCGGCTAAAAGCACGTTCCTATTTGACATATTTTTGCTGGTACTTTGTTCAAGAAAAATCCTAGATTATCATCCACAACTGTGTAGGTTTGCCTATAAATCCACAGACTTCACTTTTAGAGGGTTTTTTAAATAACCTATTTACAATCACTAATTTGGGCCCACAGCTGCAGTTTTTCTTGGAATCCATCCCCTTTCAGACCACATGGAAGAGAGAATTTAGTGTCATGAAATGTACATTACATTTAGTACAACATCTGGATGTACCACATCAAGAAATGAAAATACACACCAAGAAAAATCCCAAACACAACCCTCAAAATAGCAAGAAACGTCTCCAAAAATTTGTTTCTACCTGCTACTCTAAGTGCCCAGGTTATGAAAATCAGAAATAACTTTCAGGTATAAACAACACAACGCTAGGATATCTTAAACACAGAAAAGTGCAGAAGCTTAAAATTAAGGGAGGGGGGAAGAGAATCTTAGATCTCCACAAAAATGGCCTCACAAAGATCACCAAGCTTTCATGACTGAATGTAAAGGGGTAAGAAAATATAGTTACAGAGAACACAGGTTCAGTAGAAGTAACTCTTATTCTAGTTGATGGCAGGACAGGAAATACAGGACAGAGAAACTCAATCATAGCTACACTAAAGTTTTTTTTCTCTTGCACTATATAAAAAATCTCTCTATGTAGAGATAATTTGTACAAAAACATTTGTACAAAAACATTTAAAAAAATGTTTTTATTCATGTTGCAAATGGATAAAAACTATTTTCTTCATTGTACTTACTTTCATTGTCTTTATCCACCAGCAGCATCCAGACCTTGAAGTGCCCATCATTGCTGGTTGTTACCAGAGTTCGGGTTACATTTTCAGAATGATCTGTGCCACGGAAACACATCGCTGTTATGCAGTCCTCATGTGGTGCATTTATTCGTGTATTTAGAGTAAAGCTAACATTAAAGGGGGGGAGGAGAAAATTATATTAAAGCATTCCCATGAAGTAAACAGGCTTCAAAGCATGTATTATTATTATTATTATTATTATTATTATTATTATTATTATTATTATTATTAATTAGATTTGTATGCCACCCCTCTCCGCAGACTCGTATTAATACTATGCTGTTGCTATATTAAACATTTAATTCACATCAAATGTATAGATGGTGTAATTATTGAATATTATAATTTCCAATTTATGATGATGTATTTTTATCCTCAAATAAGTGGTACATTCTGTGCTACTGTACCACTGACAGAAATAATCAGTATAAGAAATAAATCTGGTTAGAAGCCATCAAGATATAAAATGAAGTAGCTGCCTCCAAATTGAGCTTGACTCCTGATGAATTACACGTAAATATTCATAAAATTTAGGGGATATGGCACCGAGCTGCTTTACCTTATTTTGAAGTGTTGTTTCAATGTTCTCATCTACATTAAATCTACATTAAATCTACACTAAATGGATCTGATAGAAAAGTGTATCTTTTCTATACAGTAAAACTTCTTTCAAACCCATATGCTCAAACGGGATACAGTAATGTAAGGCTTGTAAGATATCTCTCTATTTATTGAAACAAGGAAGTGACAGGTATCACTGGAATAATCCAAATATGAGAAACCATCTGTTGTATTATTTTAACCATATAAATGGAATGGGAATCAGAATGTAGGTTGCTACTAGTTCCAGGATTGTCATCAATTGGTTTCCTAAGTACCGATAATTATTATGATCAACTTAGTGGGAATTATATACATTTATACTTGGACAAAAATAAAAGTCAGAATATAAAAATACAGTGATCCCCCGTTTATTGCGTCCCCAACCATTGCGAACAGGGTACTTCGCTATTTTTCAACCCGGAAGTCAAAAATACCATCTACGCATGCGTGCCGGGCACGCATGCGTAGATGGCAGCGGCTTCCCTGGGTCTTCCCCCTCTTGCTGGCGTCAGCGAGGAGTTTCCCCACCGCCCACGCAAACTCCTCGCTGCCGCTCGCCCGCCCTTCGCCTGCCCACGCCGTTCGCTCCCCCCTCTTGCTGTCGGGAGGGCGAGAAGCCCTCCCCAGCACCCGCTCGCCCGCCCTTCGCCCTGGCGGAGAAATTCCAGCCCCCACCTGGTCCCGCCCGATCCTCCTCCCTGAGGCAGCTCGCCCTCCCATGGCCGCTTCCTCCACCCTCTATTGCAAGCCTCTCTCCTCCCATATTCTGCCCCCCTCCCAGCTTCCAAGCCGCATTCGCCTTCCTCCGCCACCACCAGCATCCAGCTCCCGGCCAAGCAGCCAGGAAAGCCGAGCCGGGCGTGGCTGGGAACATCGGCGCGGGAGGCAGGAGACGGCCGCCGTCACCGCCATACGCGGCTCGGCTTCCCTGGCTGCTGCTCCGGTCGCCCGATCCGTCTCCTGCCTCCCGTGCCGATGTTCCCTGCCAAGCCTGGCTCGGATTCCCTGGCTGCTTGGTCGGGGGGGGGGGGGGGGGCTCGGCCGAAAGGAGCTGGAGACGCAGAGCTGAACACACCCCTTCATCCCCAAAGGCCGGCCTTTTTGTCTGGGAGGGAAGATGACGTGCCGGTGGCACAGGGGCGAGGGGCGGGAGGCAAATCGCTGCGTCTCCAGCCCCTTTTGGCCGACCCCCCCCCCTCCGGCCAAGCAGCCAGGGAAGCCGAACTGGGCTTGGCGGGGAACATCGGCACGGGAGGCAGCTTCTGCCGGACATGGGCAATGGGCGGGACAGAGAAGCGGGGAGAATCAGGAGGCTCCTTTGGCAGCTGGGGGCTGCCTGGCTTTGTTGTTTTGGCTGCAGCGGGTGCCAGGCAGCCTCCAGCCGCCAAAGGAACCTCCTGATTCTTCCCGCTTCTCTGTCCCGCCCATTGCCCGTGTCCGGCAGAAGCTGCTGCCTTATTGCTCTTTGCCGGCGGGATGCAAAGTGCTGGGGTGGGAGGGTGTCCTGACAGCCCCCCCACCCATATGCTTCGCCTCCCGCCGGGCAAGAGCGCTCGGGTGGCAACTTCTTCTAGATACGGGCGATGTCCACGCTCTCTCTCGGCGCTTTCGAGCCGAGTCCGTGAGCGAGTTCGCTCCCAGACTCGGCTCGAAGGCGGCGAGAGAGAGCGCCAGGAACGGGCCTGTCCACGCTCTCTCTCGGCGCTTTCGAGCCGAGTCCGTGAGCGAGTTCGCTCCCGGACTCGGCTCGAAGGCGGCGAGAGACAGCGCCAGGAACGGGCCTGTCCACGCTCTCTCTCGCCGCTTTCGAGCCGAGTCCGTGAGCGAGTTCGCTCCCGGACTCGGCTCGAAGGCGGCGAGAGACAGCGCCAGGAACGGGCCTGTCCACGCTCTCTCTCGCCGCTTTCGAGCCAAGTCCGTGAGCGAGTTCGCTCCCGGACTCGGCTCGAAGGCGGCGAGAGAGAGCGCCAGGAACGGGCCTGTCAACGCTCTCTCTCGCCGCTTTCGAGCCGAGTCCGTGAGCGAGTTCGCTCCCGGACTCGGCTCGAAGGCGGCGAGAGAGAGCGCCAGGAACGGGCCTGTCAACGCTCTCTCTCGCCGCTTTCGAGCCGAGTCCGTGAGCGAGTTCGCTCCCGGACTCGGCTCGAAGGCGGCGAGAGAGAGCGCCAGGAACGGGCCTGTCAACGCTCTCTCTCGCCGCTTTCGAGCCGAGTCCGTGAGCGAGTTCGCTCCCGGACTCGGCTCGAAGGCGGCGAGAGAGAGCGCCAGGAACGGGCCTGTCAACGCTCTCTCTCGCCGCTTTCGAGCCGAGTCCGTGAGCGAGTTCGCTCCCGGAATCGGCTCGAAGGCGGCGAGAGACAGCGCCAGGAACGGGCCTGTCAACGCTCTCTCTCGGCGCTTTCGAGCCGAGTCCGTGAGCGAGTTCGCTCCCGGAATCGGCTCGAAAGCGCCGAGAGACAGCGCCCCCCGGACCCCCAACCCGGGTTTGGGGGGCTGCTAGGAAGCCCCCCATGCCGGCGGCAAACAGCCGCGCCGCCCCCAATCTTCGGCTCCTCGCTAGCGCTGTGGGAGTAAAAACACCGTCTGCACATGCGCAGACGGTGTTTTTACTTCCGCATCGCTACTTCGCGAAAACCCGCTCGTTGCGGGGGCTCCTGGAACGGAACCCTCGCAACGAGCGGGGGATCACTGTAGTTGAAACACTGAGAACAAGGTTAATCTGCCTAACAAATCAGTAATGGAATACAGTAATGGTAATTTGGACTTCTGCTCTTTGGCTGTCATAGCTGGGAATGCAGAGGGTGAAAAGAAAATGTAAGATTAATTGGAGGTTCAGCACACTGACACAAATCACAGATTTCTTCCTGCAAAGCTAACTCTCTCTTAAAAAAAACAGTTGTATTACACTTTAATATGTCATGAAGTCAGTGTTCTGCTTCCATACAGCCTGTTTTCTGCGGCTCAAAATAACATATAAAAATGCCAATCATGAAAAAGTGGCCTGTCCCTAGGCTCATTAGATACTTGGAAGCCTTGACATTCATTCTCCATTGCTAGAAACAAAATCTAGGCTTTAAAATGATCTCAGGATATGTAACTGCTTTGCAACATAGCAGCTATAAGAATATGACTCACATACATATTTTTTTTGAGTATAAGATGCACCTTAATCTTTGGGGAGGAAAATTGGGGGGGGGAGGGAGTCTGCCTATCAGGTATTCATCAGGCTAGCGTCCTTAGTCTGGCCAGCTTTAACACATTATTTTATCCCGATTCGGGCTGTTAAAAAAAACTATTGTTTGTTTGTTTGTTTGTTTGTTTGTTTGTTTGTTTGTTTGTTTGTTTGTTTGATTGATTGATTGATTTGTATGCTGCGCCTCTCCATAGACTCGGGGCAGCTAACAACAATAATAAAACAGTGTATAACTTATTTGGAGCAAGTAGCAAGGAAAAAAAGCCTGCAAAGACTTAAGGATCGAAAAACATTTGGAGAGAGTAACAATGAAAAAAAGCCTACAAGCCGATAAAAGTTGGAAAGATCATTAACACCTCATTAGGACTGAAAAGTTTTGACCAAGCTACATTCTGAGTATAAGATGCACTCAAATTTTTAGCCTCTTTTAGGGAGGAAAAAGGTGTGTCTTATACTCTGAAAAATAAGGTAAATTCAAACATGTTTAAGTTTAATTGGATTTGTATGCCGCCCCCTCCCAGGACTCGGGGCTGCTCACAGCATATAAAAGAGACAGTAATAAACAATCCAAATAATATACATAAAAAAGCAATCCTTAAAATTCTAATTAAAAAAACCCCTTCCATTAACAATTCATTCAACATGTTTAACCTTTGTGTCTGCTCATTGTAGGCCCAGAGCTTCAGCTGCATCTCAAGCTCACTGCCACTTCCTTGCAGCTGTTCCACAGTAGCCAGCCAGTCGCCTTGGGAATCGAACACAGCTTTCACTAACTCAATCTGGTCCAGACCTGACTGGTAAATATACTCCTGTTGCACAACATCCAGCTGTGTATTTCAATAAGGAAAGAGACAGAGAGGGAAAGAGAGAAGCAAAGGAGTTGATTAAGTCCAGGTATCTATGGAGGCAAGTCAAAAACAGATCGGAACAAAAGACTTTGCAGGTGATATGCTATCAATCTTCTCTAAACTAAGCAATATAGGCAGTCCTTGACTTACAACAGTTTGTTCTGTAAAAGTTCAAAGTTACAACAGCATTGAAAAAACTGACTTATATAAGAATTTATAAGCACTTGAACACATGACGTTGAATATATATATAGTAGAGTATTAAGAAATTAAATGGATAAGGTTTTTTCTTTTTGTCGTTAAACTAAATAAGTGATTTTAAGTATTAAAAAATATTAAAAATATTGTTATAATAGATATAAAGTAATTGATTAAATAACAGTATAATGAATAGAATATTTTTTTTAATATCAATAATATCAAATGTTGTTTTTACTATTTGTTTAATTAATCGATTGTATCTCTGTATTGATCTGACTGTAGTTAGATTTTTTTTTGTACTAGATAGACTTCTAAGATAAGTGGAGCAATGGTAGCTCCTTTAATGTTAAATGTTGTTTGTCTTGTATGTTTAAAGAAAATTAATAAAAATATTTGGGGGGAAAAGAAAAAACTGACTTATGACCAATTTTTACATTTATATCTGCTGCAGCATCCCCATGGTCATCTGATTAAAATTCAGATGCTTAGTACCTGACACATATTTATGATACTTGCAGTGTACGGGGGATCATGTGATCACCTTCCGCAATCTTCTGATAAGCAAAATCAATGGGGAAGCCAGATTCACTTAACAACCATGTTACTAGCTTAACAACTGTTGCAAGAAAGGTCGTAAAATGGGCTGAAATTTACTTAGCAACATAAATTTTGGCTCAATTGAGGACATTTGTACAAGGAAGGTGGCACCCTAAAATTAGTATTTCATTACTTGTATTTCTTGTCATCAGGACAGTCCCTCATCACCCTCTTTTAATGGCTTCCATTCAAAGCTTTTGCACAATTCAACCATCAACATCAATTAATATCACATATTTCTTTGGATTCTGTATAGAAACTCAAACACTTTATCCTAATGGCATCAATGACTTCTCACTTACACATGGCAGAGTGCACTTTTTGCTCCGATAACATGTAGCCTTTGCCAACGTCAGCAAAACGTATCTTGAAATTCTTTACTTTCTTCCTGTTCACTCTGCTTATTACATTCCCATCCCTACTCCTAATCTACATCATCACACAACTATCTCTTACACAGAGACAACTCCCTTAATTTTCAACCCAAAATAATCCTCCCCTCAGTATTTTTCCCCCTACCTTGTTGAGTACCTTCAGGATGGCATTTAAAAGCCATATATTTAACAACTTTTCTAGTAAATAACTAGAACAGGGTGTCAAACTCAAGGCCTGTGGGCCGGATATGACCCGTGATGTGGTTATTTATTTATTTATTTATTTTATTATTTATTTATTTATTAGATGTGGCCCTTGGGGCTGTCCTGGAAAATGTAAGGGCCATCCCACATCACTTTGGACCGGTCTACATCACTTCAGCCTGATCTACCCAATGCAAAGAGGAAACATGCCAGCAGTTTGGGCAGTGGAGTCAAGCTGGCCATGCCCACCCATCTGGTCACATCCAAGTGAATGGCATCAAGCTGGCCATGGGCCACCCAGTCGGCCATATCTACCTCGTCCTGAGGTCAACCGCACTCCTGATGCGGCCCTCAAAGAAATTGAATTTGATATAGAGCCGGGGTGGCACAGCAGGTAGAGTGCTGTACTGCAGGCCACTGAAGCTGACTGTAGATCTGTAGGCCAGCGGTTCAAATCTCACCACCAGCTCAAGGTTGACTCAGCCTTCCATCTTTCCGAGGTGGGTAAAATGAGAACCCGGATTGTGGGGGCAATAAGCTGGCTCTGTTCAAAAGTGCTATTGCTAACATGTTGTAAGCCGCCCTGAGTCTAAGGAGAAGGGCAGCATAAAAATAAAATAAATAAATAAAATAAATAAATAAATAAATAAATATCGCATGAACTAGAACAATCCATTAGCAACCTTGAAGCTTCTTCTTCCTTTTCATTATCTCCTTGACTCGATGAAGACAAGCCTACTACTAAGTTCTAGTTCCCTACTATTAGTTTACTTGTAAAATACATTTTTTCAGCCTGAAAATGTTATGAGATCAATACTCGGTATTTTCCTTCTCTGCTGGTAGAATGGAAACAGAAGCTCTTTTGTAAAGTAATAACTTGCCTGGATTTACACGGCTTTATCATATGTTCGCTAGTTTAACTTACATTGTACAGTAGTTTATCATTTTGCAGTGAATAGAACTGCAGATGTCCAGGTTTGCCATTTAGAACTAAAGCTTTCGTTCTTGGATCAACTATCAAGCCAGTCTTGACATCACTGCCTGAAAAAAAAAAGAGTTTGAAACAGAGTGGCATTTCTTCTTAAAACACAAACACAATTTCAACATCATTGCTGCCCCCATCCCCGAACATTACCCTATGTACCTTTGATTAATCCTTGGATTACTGCTGAAACTTTCAAGTTGCTATGTATGATTACGATCTCTGTATGTATTAAAAAAAAAGTTAATAAACATGAGAAATGAGGCTTACAAAAGATAAAGAAAAATTGGATAATTCAGAATAACCTATAGATCATAAGATATTTCTATTAGGAATTTTTTTTTGCTTTTTGAAGGTTGTTTAAATCTTGGAAGGATTTCTATAATTGGGTTTGGAACAATTTGGTTGAACCAGCAACCAGCATTCATTCATTCATTCATTCAATCAATCAATTTTTATGCCACCCTTCTCCTTAGACTCAGGGCGGCTTACAACATGTTGGCAACAGCACTTTTTAACAGAGCCAGCCTATTGCCCCCACAATCCGGGTCCTCATTTTAACCACCTCGGAAGGATGGAAGGCTGAGTCAACCTTGAGCCGGTGATGAGATTTGAACCCCTGACCTACAGATCAACAGTCAGCTTCAGTAGCCTGCAGTACAGCATTATTGTTTAGCAGCTTTGATAATAGGTCAACAAGGCATTACTAGGATAGAAAGACTTTGAAGATAACCAGATGCCTGGTGACCTCAAAAGTAGTCCACTGTAATGCAAAGTTATTCTTGAAGGCTGTTCAAAATTAAAATTTGTTTTAGAATAAGGCAGCAGGATCATTTTCTATGGTAAGTCACTGTAAGTAGCTAACTCCCTCCTGTGCAACACTGACGGGCTTACCAGATCGTGATAGATTTTAACTTGTAGGTTGTCTGATCAGCACAGTGAGAGGTGGAAGCTGGACCCCAAAATATCTCTAGGTCCAACAGCTCCCCATTCTATAATTCTGGGATTAAGACTTAGGGGGGAAGAAGAGGGAAGTGTCTGCTGTAACTTCAAAGAATCTCTAAGCGACCAGTTGAGGACTGAGATGTGGGGGTGCAATGGTTAGAATGCAGTACTGCAGGCTAACTCACTGCTCACTCCATGAGTTTGATCCTGACTGGCTCAAGGTTGACTCAGCCTTCCATCCTTCCAAGGTGGATAAAATGAGGACCCAGATTGTTGGGGTCAACAATCCTGTAAACCGCTTAGAGAGAGCTGTAAAGCACTGTGAAGCAGTATATAAGCCTAAGTGCTATTACTATTGTAACAGAGTTGGCCTTCTCCGGGTCCCGTCGACTAAACAATGTCGTTTGGCGGGGTCCAGGGGAAGAGCCTTCTCTGTGGCTGCCCCGACCCTCTGGAACCAGTTCCCCCCTGAGATTAGAACTGCCCCCACCCTCCTGGCCTTTCATAAGCTCCTTAAACCCCACCTCTGCCGTCAGGCATGGGGAGACTGAGATAACTTCCCCAGGCCTATACTGTTCACGTATGGTATGTCGTATGTATGTTTTCTTAAATTATGGGGTTTTAGTTTTAATTATTAGATTTGTATTGTACATTGTTTTTCTATTACTGTTGTGAGCCGAGTCTACGGAGAGGGGCGGCAAACAAATTAAATAAATAATTAAATAAATAAACAA
The DNA here is from genome assembly GCF_031021105.1 of Erythrolamprus reginae. Lineage (NCBI taxonomy): Eukaryota > Metazoa > Chordata > Lepidosauria > Squamata > Dipsadidae > Erythrolamprus > Erythrolamprus reginae. The sequence goes on from NC_091950.1 coordinate 201,581,880, forward strand.
ACAAACAAACTTCATAGGTTAAACCAAAACCAAGTACAAATCTTAATAATAATAATTAATAATAATAATAATAATAATAATAATAATAATAATAATTTATTAGATTTGTAGGCTGCCCCTCTCCGAAGACTCAGGGCGGCTCACAACAATAATAATAACAGTGTTACAATGTAAGCAAATCTAATACTAAAAAAACATCTAAAAAACCCATCATTTAAAAACCATGCAACACACGCATACCATACATAAAACTATAAAAGCCTGGGGGAGATGTCTCAATGCCCCTCAATTCCTGATCTGATCTTACTGTTATCAGAATGTGAAGTACAAAGAAGAGTTCCATCAGGCGAGACAGAGATGTGGTGTATCGCGGCTCCTAAACGAGGCAAGAATTCCTTTTTGGCATCTGACCCATCTCGCCACTGAACCAGCACTGATTCAATCCCACCACTCAGGAGGCTAGTGCCTGTTGTTTCAAACAAAAAGAAGTAAATGAGTCCAAGGGCGAACGAATCGATTAACAACCAATTAGACAATAATTTAAAACAACTTACAATAAGAATAACAAATAAGAAGCCAAGAACAACTGAGCAACAATTCTCTTTTTTTTTTCAATTTACTCTAGTGATTTAAATTTTTTAACATTTATACCATAGCCAATAATGAAGCCAACTCTTGCTTTGGTTGAGCAGCCTGTACAAGTATTTGGATCCTATGAAGATTGAATAACTTGTCATACTAAGTGGAATTAAAAAGGGCTAAGATCACAATCTTGCACAAACTGACTGAGGAATGAACTCAGTGAACCGACTCCCTCTGAACTGCAGCACTGTATAGAATAAATGTTTTGCTGGAAAGGTGTATAACCATTACCGTATTTTTCGGAGTATAAGACGCACCAGAATATAAGATGCACCTTAGTTTTGGGGGAGGAAAATGGTGAAAAGAATCTGCTTCATTTGGCTAGCATCCTTAGCCAGCACATTCTTTTATTCCTTGGTTAGGGCTTTAAAAAAACTTTATTTGGAGAGAATAACAATGAAAGAGCTTGCAAGCCAGTAAGAGATGGGAACATCATTAGCACCCGGAAAGAAACATTTGGAGGAAGTAGAACAATGGAAAAAACCTGCAAAGAATTAGGGCTTGGAAAACATTGCAAAGAGTAACAATGAAAGAATTTGCAAGAAGGTAAGAGCTGGGAACATTGTTAGCACCTGATTAGGGCTGGAAAGAAACTTATTCGGAGAAAGTTAGAGCAATGAAAAACCCTGGAAAGACTTAGCGCTTGGAAAACATTCTTTGCAGAGAGTAACAATGAAAGAGCTTGAAAGCCAATAAGAGCTGAGAACATTGTTAACACTTGGCTAGGGCTGGAAAGAAACATTCAGACCAAATAGAGAATGAAAAAACCCTACAAAGACAAGGTTTGGAAAACATTCTTCACAGAGAGTAACAATGAAAGAGCTTGCAAGCTGGTAAGAGCTGGGAACATTGTTAGCACCTGGTTAGGGCTGGAAATAAACTTATTCGGAGAGCAATGAAAAAAACCTGCAAAGACTTAGGGCTTGGCAAACATTCTTCGTAGAGAGAAACAATGAAAGAGCCTGCAAGGTAAGACCTGGGAAGATCATTAGCAGCTGGTTAGGGCTGGGGGGAAAAAAAGCTACATTCAGCGTATAAGACGCACTCTAATTATCAACCTCTTTTAGAGAGGAAAATGTGCCTTATACTCTGGAAAATATGGTATATATCTTTATCTCTCTGTATATAATAGGTCTCAAATGCAACCTCTGTAATGCTATAGTTAACATTTACTTTAACAAGGGATTAAGGTTTTTCTTTTAACATCAGGAACAGGATTTTCCAAGCAAAACCTTACATTTTGCTTACATTAGCAGAAAAATGTGTTCTGCTGCCACACAGCAAAATTCCTCCTGTTTCCTGTTCAAATAAGAAGCCAAGAATAAAATAAACACCGCAGGGGCCACCTCAAGTGCTTGGCAAGGTCCAGATTTTTCCAACAGAGAGAGCTGATTTCCCCCCAGCTACTTAGGGAATAGCTCAACTTCCCTGTTTACATACACTGATATAAAACAGGCATAATAACCATTTTATTACCTTGCCATTAATCAACCTGTAACCATGATTTTAAAACTCTCGCTTTGCTGTTGAACCCATTTTTTAAACTCTCGTCTTTGACAGATTTGCAGACAGTCCTCGACTTATGACATTTGAGCCCAACATTTCTGTTGCCAAGTGAGGCATTTGTTAAGTGAGTTTTGTCCCATTTTACAATATTTCTTGCAGGGAGGGCAAGTGAAATCTCTGCGGTTGTTAGCTCGGTAACATGGTTGTTAAGTGAATCTGGTTTGCCCACTGACTTTGCTCGTCAGAAAGGGGATCACATGACCTCAGGATTTTGCAATGGTCATAAATATGAGTCAGCTGCTAACTGTCTGAATTTTGATCATGAGACCATTAGGAATGCTGCTATTGTTGTAAGTGTGAAAAAAAGATCAAAAGTCACTTTTTTCACACTTTGAATGGTCACTAAATGAACGGTTAATAAATCGAGGATTACCTGTATTTAAGATATAAAAGAGTATTTCTTGTAGCAATATTTGATGCTTTTGTAGCACATTTTCATTAGTCTGCATTTTATATATCATTAAAACATGCATGCTTAAAAAATCAGTAGCATATAGAATACAGTGAACCCTCGATCATCGCGAGGGTTCCGTTCCAGGACCCCACGCGATGATCGATTTTTAGCGAAGTAGCGGTGCGGAAGTAAAAACACCATCTGCGCGTGCGCAGATGGTGTTTTTGCTTCCACTGCCGCCCGCCCTTCGCCCGCCCACCCCGTTGCTCGCGCCTGGGGTGCGCGCGCGCTTGGGGACTCCCTAGCTCCGCTTCCCAGCTGGGGAGCGGAGCTGGGATGTCCCCAAGCGCGCGCGCTTTCCCCAGCAACGCGCGCGCGGTGGGGACTCCCTAGATCCGCTTCCCAGCTGGGGAGCGGAGCTGGGATGTCCCCAAGCGCGCGCGCTTTCCCCAGCAACGCCGCGCGCGGTGGGGACTCCCTAGATCCGCTTCCCAGCTGGGGAGCGGAGATGGGATGTCCCCAAGCGCGCGCGCTTTCCCCAGCAACGCGCGCGCGGTGGCGACTCCCTAGATCCGCTTCCCAGCTGGGGAGCGGAGCTGGGATGTCCCCAAGCGAGCGGGCACCCAGGGAAGCCTCTGGGGGAAGGGGGAAGACCCAGGGAAGCCTCTGCCCGGCGGGGAAACTCCACCATCTACGCATGCGTGGAAGGGCACGCATGCGCAGATGGTGGAGTTTACTTCCGGGTTGAAAACTCACGAAATAGCCCTTTCGCGATACTTGAGGACGCGAAACTCGAGGGTTCACTGTACTCCAAAATATAACTCTTAAAACTGGTCTTTTATAACTCAGGCAATTTTACCTTCTACGGTGAAAGCAAGATCGATGACTTCATTGTGATGCCAGTGCATTGTGGAAAACGTATATTCTCTCTTATGATTAAAATTTCTCCTATAGGAATAAAAAACAACAAACACTGAATTGCAATCAACTTCTTAAGAGTTTAAAAGGAGCTAATATACCAAATCACTTTGGTCAAGTGTTAAACCAACCTTCCCCAATCCAGTAGTGTGAATTTCTTTCTCTAGCCAGCCACTTTGGCCAATACAGGGAATTGAAGAGCTGAAGTCTGCACATCCAAAGACACTTTAGCTGAAGGCATCAGTGCTAAATATTTTTTTTATTCTTAAGCTTGCAAAATAAGAATATTTATTTCTTTTACATTATATACCTAGATCCTACCCAAAGAAAATATAGGTGAAGATACATGTCTGCTTCCACATGTGCATTGCTTGCCTGGCTATAAACTACAGTGTTCCCTCGATTTTCGAGAGGGATGCGTTCCAAGACCGCCCGCGAAAGTCGAATTTCCGCAAAGTAGAGATGCGGAAGTAAATACACCATTTTGGCCTATGAACAGTATCACAAACCATCCCTTAACACTTTAAACCCCTAAATTACCATTTCCCATTCCCTTAACAACCATTTATTCACCATTATTACTGGTACTCACCATTAAATAAGACACAGTGATCCTGATATTTATAAACATAATTATTTATTAGCAATAATTATTTTGTTATTTATTTGCAAAATTTATTAGTTTGGTGATGACGTATGACGTCATCGGGTGGGAAAAACCGTGGTATAGAAAAAACCCCGCAAAGTATTTTTTAATTAATATTTTTTGAAAAACCGTGGTATAGGCTATTCATGAAGTTCGAACCCGCGAAAATCGAGGGAACACTGTACTGCAAAAGGATAAGCATTCTTCAAGCCCAAAACCCTTACATTTGACTGAGAGAAGAATAAAAAGGTAAAGGTTCCCCTTGTACATGTGTGTAAGTCGATCCGGACTCTGTGGGGCGGTGCTCATCTCCGATTCAAAGCCAAAGAGCCTGTGCTCTTCAGTCATGTGGCTAGCATGACTAAATGCCGAAGGGAGATCTAACGCTGCTACCTTCCCACCAAAGGTGGGGTTTTCTATTGCATTTGTACATGCTTTCAAACTACTAGGTTGGCAGAAGCTGGGACATGTAATGGGAGCTCACTCTGTTACATGGCGCTAGGGATTCAAACCGCCTTTCTGATGGACAAGCTCAGGATCTTAGCCACTGAATATAGAAATCAATTGCTCCAGGATGGGTCAGATTTGGAATTTTGAGAGCACACTTGTTACATACAAAATAGTTGTCATGGGAGACATGCCTATTCACAAAATAAGTGTTAGAGTGGATATGGCCAGTTATAAAGAGCCATTTGCTTAAGACAACAAGCCTCCATCTCAACAGTTTTTTACTATCCCTTCCCAAGGAACTTTGCTTGGTTCAAAGGCACTGTTGCAAACAAATCTGCTAGAACATGGTGCATTGCAGCAAGCATATAGGCCTTCTATTTCATTCTTAGTGTTTCAAATCAAGTGTGGAGTACAATGTACAATGAAATGTGTCTCTTTTTCAATGTTGTCAATAACTATATGATTTTTTTCCTTTACATATAGAAAACATCGGGTTTAAGAACCGAAAACTTTCCGCTGTCATTCATTGATTTATTACGTTTACATAGATTTACATGCATTTTTTTGTCATTAACCCCAAGAATGATTTGAAGACAACTCTCATCACTTAAGATACAGAAGTTTTAGCTGAAAACTTGTATTATTTTCCAGAAGACTGTCCTCTAATTGTGACAGCCTTCACCATTGAAAAAATTCTTTCTTATGTTCTGAATGCAGCCCGGCATGCCATATTATTAATCCATATTCCCATGAAGGATAATCATGACCTCTGGTTATAATTTAGGAATTTTAATACATTTAAACTACCAGCAGAGAAAACATCTGCAACAAAAGTCTTCCAAGAATGAGCACAATTTATATGTGGTAAACCACCCCAAGTCCTCGGAGAGGAGCGGCATATAAATCCAATGAATTAATGAATAAATAAATAAATTGTCAAGGTTCATTGTCCTAAGGTTTTATTTTTCTGTACAACCCGTTCAGTGATGTGATATTTCAAACTAGGCATGATAGTATTAACTTTATTTTTCATCTTGTGATCACTATTGGATTGAATCACCCTCCAATCTTAATTTTTCTTAATTTTCAATAAATTAGTGCCATCTTACAGTCTGCATTTGACAAATTTTCATCTGTAATTCTTCAATTCATTTGAAAACAGCTTTTTATCAAGTTCTAGACCAGGCATTGCCAACCTGCAGATTGCATACAGCCCTGGACAACAAGCAATGCTGCCCCACAAGATTGTAAGGAGGTTTGTTATGTACATACATTAACTATACATGGCTTGTATGCAGCTCAAGACATTGAGTGAATTCCTTTTCATTCAACGAAGCCCAAGCAAGCCAAAATGTTGGATGCCCTTGCTAGACAGTACAGTTTTGCCATACACTTGAGTATGCTGATGGCAAGAGGTTAATACTCTGCACTTAGGGTTTTCAGGAAATATGTGCTTAGAAACAGCTGCTAATCCCAAGAATAACAAATGCTTGCCTCACCAAAGACGAATTTTGCCATCTTTGTGTCCACTTGCAAGGCAGTCTTCCTTTGGGTGACAGGCTATACAGGTGAAATAGCCAGCAGAAGGATTCTTAAGCTTTTTACCTATAGAAAAGCTTCAAAAAGAAGAAGTTAGAGCTTAGTTAATGCGGCTATTAAGAGATTAACAAAATTAAAATGTATCTGCAAGAGCCACATCCTCACAAGAATGCAGCACACATAACAATATAAAGGCTGCAATATCCTCTACATGGAATATTGCTGAAGTCTCTATATCTATTTTGGCATCTACCGTATATACTCGAGTATAAGTCGAGTTTTTCAGCCCCAAAAATGGGCTGAAAAACCCGACCTCGGGTTATACTCGGGTGACTGACAAGTCACCACAAGAGGGCGCCCACGGGAGCCTGGCTTGGGCAGGTGAGGGAGCTATCACCTCTTCCCGGCTGAGGTAGCTTGCGCGCGAGAGGGAAAAAAAGACGGTGAGGTGGGGGGGGGGGATTCTTGCTTCTGTATTCTCGCCACCCCATCCCCCCAACTCACCGGCTTTTTTCCCCTGTTGCGCGCAAGTAAAGGAGCCAGCCAACAACTCGAACGCCACGCAAGAGGGGAAAAAAGCCGGGGGGGGGGGGGGGGCAAGAATACAGAAGCAAGAATCCACCCCCCACCCCACCCCACCGGCTTTTTTCCTCTCTAGCGCGGCATTCAAGTGGTTGGCTGGCTCCTTTGCTTGCGCGCAAGAGGGGGTAAAAGCTGGTGAGGTGGGGTGGGGGGGGTGGATTCTTGCTTCTGTATTCTTGCCCCATCCCCCCCACCTCATCGGCTTTTTCCCCCTTTCGCGCGCAAGCAAAGGAGCCAGCCAACCACTCGAAAGCTGTGATACAGAGGAAAAAAGTTGGTGGGGGTGGCGAGAATACAGAAGCAAGAATCCACCCCCCACCGCACCTCACCGGCTTTTTTCCCCTCTTGCGCGCAAGCAAAGGAGCCAGCCAACCACTCAAACGCCGCGCAAGAGGGGGGGAAAGCCGGTGAGGTGCGGTGGGGGGGGATTCTTGCTTCTTAACCGAGCACTTTAGGTTAAGCGGCTGGAGGAAGGCGGGGCAGTTGCCGCCTCTTTCGAGCTGAAGGAAAGGCAGACGACTGTCTTTCCCTCAGCCGCTTCCCGGAGACCGCTTAGGAACATCGCTTCGGGTGTGCCTGCCTCTCCTACAGTGCAGAGAGGCAGCAACTGGCCAGCCCTTCCCCCAGCCACTTAACTGAGCGCTTTGGGAAGGTGCCGCCTCTCTTTGTTGTAGGAAAGGCAGGCGCACCCGAAGCGATGTCCCGAAGCGACTGAAGGAAAGGCAAAAGCGGCGGCAACTGCCCCACTTTCCCCCAGCCACTTAACCGAACGCTTCAGGAAGGTGCCGCCTCTCTTCGCTGTTGGAAAGGTGGTGGGGGTTCCAAGCAGGCAGCAATCACCAAAAGAAGGAGGCACCTCCCCCCGTCCGCCCTGGGATTCCTTGCTGCAATCCCAGCTTCTCAGCTTTTTTAAAAAAATGAACGTTTGGGATTGCAGCAATGGATTTTTCCAATAGAAAATTACCGGAGTGAGCGATTGGGGGGGGGGGGGGGTTGTCCTCTGAAATGGCCAGAGCAAGGGGCGGATGGGAGTGTGTGGTTCTTGCCAGCTACCCATTTGCCGGGACTTCACTTTCTGCCTGCCCCATGCCAAGGCCCCTGCCAGGTGAAAAACATTTGCCAGACTGCATAAACCTCCTTGTCTTGTTCTGCAACCTCAGTGGGAAGGTGCTGGCTGGGTGGAAAAGCAGCGAGCCATTCCCTCCCGACATTCCCTTCCCTCACTCACTCGCCTTTATTTTGCCGGCTCGGCTGCCTTTTCATACTACTATTCCCATGACCAACTCCGCGGCCGGCCGCCCCCTCGCCCACATTTCCCTCCTGGTGCCTCTTGGGAGTTGTAGTCTTTTCGAGAAGGCGGGCTCAGCCGCTCTGCCCGAAGAGACACTACAGCTCCCAGAAGGCTAAAGGTAGCGTGATCTAAACCGTGGATGCAGCCGAAAGAGACACCGGCAGGCATCCTGTCAATGAGTATTTCCGTGGGGGGAGGGGGTGCGAGGCTGAGTTGTTTTCCTAGAATGAAAAGCACAGGCACTCAAGCCTTCCAGGAAAATTACGGTACTTCTCTGCGTCTTTCATTTGGTGACTTAGCCCTGCTTTGTGCTCTGCACCTGAGCAGGGGTGCCCCCCTCCTCTGTCCTAAAGTCCCTGTCTTATACACTTGGCATTTTACTCATTGCCAGTGTCAAGGCATTTTAAGGGTTACCGTATTTATGCATTTTATGCTATATGCTGTTGTATTGTTGTTACATTTTATATTGCTTTTTAGTTGTTGTAATTGTTGTGAGCCACCCAGAGACCTGTTGGACTTGGGCGGCAAGGAAGGAGGGAGGGAGGGAAGGAAGGAGTTAGGAAAGAAGGAAGACAGAAAGAAAGAAAAAAATATGGTAGGAAGGAAGAGAGACAAAGAAAGATGGTAGGTAGGAAGGAAAACAGACAAAAAAGGAAAGGAGGGAGGGAAGGGACAGAAGAAGGAAAGAAAAAGGAAGGAAGATAGGCAGACAGAAAAAGAAAGGGGGAGGGAAGAAGGAAGGAAGGAAGGAGAGAGAGACAGAAAGAAAGAAAGAAAGAAAGAAAGAAAGAAAGAAAGAAAGAAAGAAAGACCTATGACCACAATTGAACCCAAAATTGTGGTTGTTAAATAAAGCGTTGCTCAGTGAGAATCACCACATTTTACTCAATCCATGACATTTCCTAGCTCTAACAGTGATGTGCAAGCTAGGGAAGTACTGGTACATCTGAAGGCATATGTAATGTTCTAGTTGTGGTTAAATGTGTGGCAGAAAGTGGACTCTGGGTTTGTTTTTCCTATTACAGTAAGTAAGGTTGAATGTACAGTATATACCTGTAATTTTAGAAGAGCTCCCTCCCTCTCTCTCTCTCTGTAAATATAAATACGGTATACAGTTTATATAGTAAACAATGTACGGTGTATTTTTGTGTGCCTGTGTGTAATATGTATGTACACATATGGCATATATACATAGAATTAAATAGTATATTTTGGATTTTCAGTAATAGTAAATAGAGGGGGAAATTGTATCTCTTTGAGGCAAAGAGAGGCCAAGTATCCTAACCCTAACCCAAACCAGCAGGAGCAGTGGGGGATTGAGGCAAGTACAGTACTTGCATTTTTTTTGCCTATACCTGCCTTGGGGGGGACATATACCTGTTTACCCTCTTTTAAACTTACAGAGCTAGTTTACTGGTTTTCTTTGATATAAATATTCTAAAAAATTTAATCTACTGATGCCTCAATTGATGTAATTTTATTGGTTTCCATTTTTATAAGTTACCAGTAGCCGCTGCAATTTCCACCCTCGACTTATACGGGGGTTTATAAATTTTCCCAGTTTTTGTGGCAAAAGTAGGCGCCTCGACTTATAGTCGGAGCGACTTATACTCGAGTATATACGGTATTTCATTTCTTTGGTATTCAGTAGCACCGCTACCTCTCAAACTAATTGTTTGATGATTCTATCCCTAAAAAGTTTGGGATTCTATTAATTCCTCCTTTAATCTATTTACCTTTCTCTGTCACTAAAATCACTGGATAGGAATCAGCCCCAGTAATTGAATGAGTTGGGGATTCTGGAACTTTTTTAGGATTTAGTTTGAAAGATACTTGACCTTTCCACATCTTTCTCTTCTAATAACAAATTCTTGGAAGCCAAAATAGAAAATGTTTAATCAATATCCACAGATATTTAAAGTCTGGGTCAACCCACAATAGTGGTAAGCATTTGATGCGTTTTTCAAACAACAAATTGCAGTCTGTTATTTAAAACAAGTCTTAACAACTCGCAACAAGGCAAGATGGGTGGCATAAATAAATGAACTCATACTTTAAAAGAGGATGCATTTTGGATCCTCAAATTTTATTTTTATTTAAAAATTTTATATAGATGGATATCTTATGAACCACTATCCTGGGCAGCTCATAAGAAATAGTAAAAAAGAAAAAAGTCATTAAGGCACTATGATACAATGATTCTCCTCCTATCTCTCTGGTTGATCGCAGTTGGAGTTGGCAGAAGGACAGGCATCAACACCCAGACCCCTCCTGTGTGGAGTGCCTCGAGGTTTGGTCCTCTCTCCTCTATTTAACATCTCACTGGGTGAGATGACATGGGGTGATGGATGGGAGTAAATAGGCTCAGAGTTAACCCTGACAAGACCGAATGGCTGTGGGTATTGCCTCCAAAGGATTATATCGACTGTCCGTCTTTGGTTCTGGGAGGGGAGAAATGACCACCACCAACCACCCCAGAATGGGTTCATAATTTGGGTGCCCTTCTAGACTCACAGTTAAAATTAGACCAACATCTGACAGCGCAGGTTCGCCTTGTGCACCAATTGCAACCCTACTTGGATCAGGAGGCTCTTCTCACAGTCACTCATGCCCTTATCACTTCACAGTTAGATTATTGCAATGTGCTCTACGTGGGGCTACCCCTGAAGAACGTTTGGAGAATACAGTTGGTCCAGAATGCAGCCATGCAAACTGTTGTGGGTGCACCTAGGTACACCCACGTTACCTAAGTACACTCCAGGTACAGCTAGGTACACTCCACAGACTGCACTGGCTCCCGATTGGTCTCCAGGAGCAATTCAATACTTCCTTGGTTATCACACCGTAGTCAATTTACATTTTTAATCCTCACCTGTAAGTCTTGTTTTTCTTGAAGAAACAAACAACAAGACGAAGCTTCCAGACTGATGCTACATATTCACCCTGTCATAATGAAAATACAGCTTCATCTTAAGTCTTTCTTTTCTTACGTCATTTGTTGAATACACCACTTTAAATTGTGAACCAGGCCTTTAAAATATTATTATTATTATTATTATTATTTATTTATTTATTTATTCATTTATTTATTTATTTTAAAATTGGATTTGTATGCCGCCCCTCTCTGCAGACTCGGAGCAGCTAACAACAATGATAAAAACAACACGTAACAATCCAATTAATAAAACAACTAAAAACCCTTATAGTAAAACCAAACATACACACAAACATACCATGCATATGAGCACATAAATTATAAGACAAAATCAAGGAAAAACTATAACTTGGTGCAATATATCAACCTGGATTTACTTTAAGATCTTAAATTTTTATGATTTCTGTCAAGATCAAAACATTCATTTGATTACAAAAATAATTAGCTGGAAGTGTGACAACAAATAGAGGACTAGAAGAGAAACCCATTCATTTAAAGCAACCCACGAAAAGTGGTAGGCAATCTGTTGCACTGGTAGGCAATCTGGTGCCCTGCTGCCACCAGCCTCAGTCATTATGACATGTGACAATAGATTGTAAAAGTTGTAGAACAAGACATCTGGAAATCATTAGGCTGCCCATTCCATTGTTAAAATCACCAAGAAGTTGCATATTTGATAATGCAATCCAGCTGTCACTGAAGTGAACAGTTTCCACATCACAAACTGGATGGAGCGCAAGGCTTTAGTCAAGAAGAAATACTGTAAAAAGTTTCCCATGAAGGAACTTTCGGAAGGAGGAGAGGAAACAGCATGTATGCTGACTGAGAAATATAAAACTTCGTTGACTCCCTGAACTAGTTTTCTATAACCACATCATTGACAATTGCCCAAATTTTTTGCTTTTCTCCTGCAGCAGACTAATCAGAGAGGTGAAAAGAAGGATCTGGAGCCTGATTAGCCCAAATATCTCTCTGTATAATGTGTATATTATGCATGTATCCCCCTTGCCAGACAGTAGGTTCAGAAATCCATTCATTTTCTGGCCTAGTTGGAGGACTGTATTTATTTAAAACTAAAATAGATAGTTACGCAGTTCATCTTGTTTATTTTTGATGAAACTGGTTTACCTCCCAAGGAGGGAACAAAAGCCTGAAAACACTAAACACTTGCCCATACACTATCTGATCGAAAAGTTGTGTTTTTTTAAAAAAAAATTGACCATTTAATCATTAAAAAAACACAGCAACGATTTTGAGATAGTGTGGAATGACTGATGGTGTCCTCCCAACAATGACAACAGAGAGGATTGTCAAGTCAGTATCCCAGTGATGGTGAAAGTTTTTGGGTTCCTATGCCCAAAATGGGGGGGAGCACAGGAGGGAGCACACAAATGTGCCCACACCCATAATTCTACGGCTCCCATGCATGCACACCCGTTTTTTGCTCCCATCCAGGCTTCAGAGCCTTTCTGGGAGCCTGGGGAGGGCAAAAACATCCTTCCCCATCCTCCTGGAGGTCCTCCGGAGGCCAGGAGTATTCAAGTTTGGAAACAGGCCATTTCTGGCCTCTGGGGAGCTTCCATGGGGGCTTTTCACCTGCCCCAGGCTCCTAGAAAGGCTCTGAAGCCTGGGGAGAACAAAAAAAATGGAAACAAAAAGTTTCCAGCCTCCAGAGGACCTTTGGAGGAGTGGGGAAGGCTGTTTTCACCCTCCCCAGGCTCCTAGAAAGGCTCTGGAGATTGGGGAGAGCAAAAAGCGGGCCTTCCCATCCCCTCCGGAGGCTGGAAACAGCCTGTTTCCCAATTCCCAGTGGGCCCCAAAAGCCCGAAAATCAGCTACCCAGCACACACATGCGCACCAGATCTTAGCTTGTGTGCCCACCGATATGGCTCTGCGTGCCATAGTTTTGCCATCATGGCACTATCCCATTCCCACAGGATCCGCTCTTTTTGCTACTGCTTAAGAGTAAAGAAAATATACATACATCTCTTCCAAACGCAGTGAATTTAGGCGACGGGCTTACACCATCTAAAACCATTGTTAGGTCATTGGCTTCCACTTCTTGATCAGGTGTTTTTGGAAGTTTCACTGTCACGAGCTGAAAGCTATCTAGTGAAATAAATATTTATTATTAATAAATTGGTACAGATGGATAAGAGTGGGCAATAAGGTATGAATTTAAACATGATTTATAAATTAAAGGGCAACTATCAGATTCACGTATCACATTGAATCAAAATTAAACCATATTTTACGACTTAGGCACACTGCATAAATCAGACCACTTTTTTCCTATGGCTTGAATTATGGGACACATTCAATGAACTCACAAGAAACATCTTTCTTAACCTGCTCTCCTCTTCCCATCCCCAAATTCTCTCTGGAGGGAGAAAGAATTGGAACTAAATCTATAAAAATCTAGTTTTTTAATCTGGCTTCAGTTTTGGGATAAACCCATAATACTCCTTCATTTCACTCATCATAGGAAGTTAGTCACTTTCAGCCTAACTATAAACGTTTATCAACCAGGTCACACACAGGTCTCAAATTCCAAGAGCCATGCGATTACATTATTTTATTTCTCTCAGAGGAACAACACTTCCATAGGTTGCCTTTTAGGTCATTCGTTTACAAAAACTTACATCACAATAAAACTGTTAGCATTCAATGAACACAACACTTCACATAGTTTTTGCAACTGATTTAGAACAAGTATATATCTGTATAATCCTGTCAAATAGTTAAAAATCCTGAGCTACAGAGGAGAATAACTTTAAAAGTAATTCTGAGAATGTAAGAGAACTTATACATGCCTACTTTCATTTTTCAAAATGCAAGGCAGAGTACTACAAGCAGTGAATTTATTTTACTCCATTTTTTGACAAAAGTTTAAGAGGTACATGAGAACATAAGATCTACAGGGAAAAAAGGGCATCGATTATAACATACCTGATTTTTCATCATTATACTTTGAAATGATGATAAATGCAGAATTCTCTGAACTTGCAAGAGTGTAAAATGCAAAGAGTTTAGACCCAACGACAAATGTCTAGAGGAAAAGAAGAAAGCCACACAATAATCTCTATTAAATTTCAGCCAATCCCAAGGTGAAATCCTGGCAAGGAATACAACTTGTCCTTAGTTCCAAACAGCTTCTGAAAGTAGGAGAATAAGAAAAATACTTCCTGCCCCATATTCCCTATGTATTTGTTCTTTTGGTTTGGCTTGGTTACTGGCATAATTGCTCTTATGCCAGCACAATGGAATGTGTTCCCAGAAACACATTATTCATGATTATTTCATTTCATTATTAAGCAATCTTGAGTTCACTTGAAAGGGATATCTTCCACCAATTATTTCAAAAATACATAAACACAATCTGCACAATTAAAGGTAATCCTCAATTAACAGCAGCAATTGACACCGAAATTTGTCATTAAGCAATGTAGCCATAAATGTGATGACCTGTGACCATGTTGCTTAGCGATTGCAGTGCCAGCACTTCCTTGTTGCTATCATTAAGCAAATCACCATGTGTCATTAAATGAGGACCATCATGTGGTCATCATTTGTCACTGCGTGCCATCTTCCCAATTGACACTGCTAGTAGAAAATTAGTAAAGAAGCCCGCAGAGAGTGAACACATAACCACTTTGTGCAAAACATTTACTTTTCAGATGCCTTTTGAGTAATGAATTTAGTTTTGAAGAAGATAACGTATCACAGTGCCTGATAAAATATGGATGTGCAAAATGCAACATTTGTAAGGATAGAGTTGTACTGTACAGTACTCCTGGCTGGAATATCCTGTTTTTCTCATGGCCTGAATGGTCATGCTCAGGACATCACAAAATCACTGTAACTGTGTGCTGGGGACCAAATGCCCAGTCACAATCACAAGAGCTTGGGGATATTGCAATTGCCAGAACTTTGAGGACCAGTTGCAAGTGCTACTCGTTCATGGCTGCCACAAGTTTGAACAGTTGCTGAACAAGTGGTCATTTAGAGATGACTACTATATCAGAAGAAATTATAATAGACTATATATTGAGAAACCTGTTCACAGCCTTGCTCTGTACATAATAGTTACATTGTACATGCTACATTCCGTAAGGCAGAGAAAACCTATTTATAGCAATTATTATTATTTATTATTATTATTATTATTTATTAGATTTGTATGCCGCCCCTCTCCGAAGTCTCGGGGCGGCTCACAATATCAATAGCATTTAGACTTATATACCGCTTCACAGTGCTTTACAGCCCTCTCTAAACGGTTTACAGAGTCAGCCTATCGCTGACCCACAATCTGGATCCTCTTTTTACCCACCTTGGGAGGATAGAAGGCTGAGTCAACCTTGAGCTGGTGGTGAGATTTGAACTGCTGAACTACAGAGAGCAGTTAGATGAAATAGCCTGCAGTGCTAATCACTCTGCCACCCCGGCTCTTTATTCCATTTATTACACTGACAAATGTACAGGAACTGCTTCAACAATTAAAACTGTTATAGTAAAATATTTTTAAAGCTCTAAAATATCTATAGTCAACTTAAATATTAACAAAAATTACTGCAAGAAAGTAGTAATAACAATAATCATACTGAGAAATCATAATCAAATATAATATGATATACTATTTTTCCTAGTCTTGTAAGCCACTCCAATCACTAATCATTGAGAAACAAAACCTGGCATCTGTTCATCAGGTTAAAATAGTAATAAAATTGAAATAATACTTATTAATATCAACATATTCCAAATATATAAATTGACAATAAATCATTAAAAAGTGGCTTGAATGATACTAACAGATTATAGCTGTACCACCATACAAAAATCATATCCAATATCATCCCACTGTAATGTTTCCTTGCTTGCTTGTTTGTTTATTTATTGGATTTTTAACCCGCCCCTCTCTGAGGATTCGGGGCAGCTTATTATTTAACTGCTGAAATCAAAAGAAATGGGTTCATTAGGTACAAATCTGATTACCGTACTAATTTGTGGTTTGATATCTTTGTGAGCATGATATATAAAAGAATTAAAGGAAAGGAAAACGGAACAAACCTTGATAAGAATTCCATCCATAAAATCCCAGAGTTTAATAGTGCCATCTAGAGACCATGAATAAAGCTGGTAAGAGGGGGAAAGAAATGATCTATAAGTTTCAATTTTGATACACGTAGAAAAAAATGTTGAGTTGCAGTACTCCTAGTGGTTCCTGCTTTATTTATGACATTATAGTATTTGATACTTTAATGTATTTGGTAAAATCATTCATTTAGCTAAAAATCATGTGCGCATACTTATTCCTGGTCCCCGCCAAAATATAGGTTCATAAATAACTTAAACGCAGGTGTTTTTTAAAAAATTATAATAAAAACTTTCCTAAAACCCAGTAACAATTAAACCTAACCAAAATGATAGAATTTGAAGGATCATTTTAGATCCCACAGATAAATACTAACTTTAAGAGTCCTTATCCAGCAAAAAGCACTAAGGGAACAACCTTACATAGTGGATCTTAGGTATCCACAAAGAAAGAATTGCTGCATTACTCCATGGAGATATTCCACTGTGTGGATACAACAGATGCAAAAGGGACTTCTGAGCCTAACTAATTCCCTTTTCCATATAAGGATATGAGAAGCAGCATTTACTCCTGGGGCCCTCTCAATCCTAATGAATGGCCAGTAATCAGAGATAATGGAAATTAAGATCTAATAAATCTAGGAAACAAGTGTTTCCCTAATTTGCTTTAAACTATGCAGGCCTCAAATGCCATGGAACTTTTAAACTGTACAAGAAACTAGTATGCTGCTGGCTCAGAAGAGAAGTGTCAAACTGAAATCATGCTGCAGTTGAACTGTTATATGCCCAGCAATTTTATCCAGAAGTAAACATACTGTTCTGCACAGTGAAAAATAAAAGCCATACATAGCTTTACAAGTTTAGAGTGATAGACAGCTAATCCTATTGTCAGCAAACGCCAATTTTCAATTATTAGCCCCTTATGTGCCCCTCTACTCCAATGATGTTTGAATGAAATGATATGCAAGAAATAAGTTAAATATGCCAAACTGATAACAACCTGTAAATGATTTTGGGGATTCAACTGGATTCCTGTCACTAAATTGCTGTGACCTTGTAGGATATGTAGACATTCTTCTGTAAGCGTACTGTAGACTTTAATGTAGTCACCGGAAGCACAAAGAAGATACCTGTAGTAAAAGATTTTTTTAAAAAAATGTAAAAGGCATCTATGTAATTTTAACAACATATTGTATGTTAACTAGAATTAGAAAACATGAATCCTCAGATCTTTAACATTAAAGCTAAAAGACTAAAAAAGAAACATGTTCAAAATCCACTAAACTATATGACCTATCAGCACTAAAACTCTGCATAAACCTAGAGTGCATCATTCAAAACAATATGGGATAGATGCGTTTTCAATAAATATGAAGCAATAACATACTTATTAAGATTCATACATTTGTATCATTTTACATTTCACATTAATATAAAACAAAACATAGACCCACCACCAGTGTTCCCTCTAATTTTTTTGGGGGGTGGGCGGAAAAGTATAGTGTCTGAGCGGCAGTCCCTTCGGGACTGGGCGGCACAGAAATAATAAATAAATAAATAAATAAATACTGTGTGTCTATAACAGTGAGCTCATAATAGGGCAACTCTATCAATATCAAAATGCCACTTAAATAGTTGAGCTAGTTTCAAACTAGATTTTGATTTTCTTTCTCTCTTCCTTACTCCCATTCTTTTTCTTTCTCTTTTCCTTCCTCTCTTTTTTCTATCTGTTTCTCTCCCTCTCTTCCTCTCTCTCTCCTTCCCTCTCACTCTTTCCCTCTCGGCTTCTGGGCAGGTGTGGAAAACTCTGAGTTGATGATGATTTTTAAGTGAGCGATTGCTCACTGCTCAGCTTACAGGGAACTATGCCCACCACCACAAATTTACAAGCCAAATCCCAGAGAAGTGATGTCCTCAGTCTACAAGAAAACAAAACAGATGTGCCTCTATTTTTACATGGCTTAAGCAGACTGACCTGAGAACTAAATCTAGAATCTCTATTCAGAAAAGTAAACATTACAGCAAGAATCTAAGAAGGAAGTCATATTCCAGTTGCACACCCTATGGTACTTTCTCCTTTTGAATTGACATTACGAACTGCAAATTCATCCTAAAGTAATTTTTTAGAGTACATTTTTGGAGCTCAAAAGCAGTTGCCTAAAGATATTAACAGCCTAACCCAGAAAAGACGTTACCACTAGAATCAAGTGAATATTCCCGCTTATATGTCTACCGAATGCATCAGGGCAAGCATTTTATCTACAAGTGCACTGCACAAGCGCAGGTACATGTCAATAAAATAAACGCCCTCCTTCTTGCAATTGAAGCTTTCTCGCCGCCGAAAAGAAAAGCCTTCAACTCTCCAATTCTACTCACTTCGAATCTGCAGAAAACACGGCGGGACACCCGCTCAACCAGCTCCCGCCGCAGCGAACCACGCGGAGCTCCTCGCCTACCACCATTTTTCCACGTGAGCCGACCTCCAACCTTCGTGCACCTCCCCTCCGGGGAATCCAGGAAGAAACAGTCGTAACCTCTCTAGCCGAAGTATTTCCTGGAGCTCTATCATATTGGGTCCTCTTTTCCTATAAAGTAAAGGAGAGGCGCCTTCCGTTTTCCTGTTTTGACTTTTCACTCTCTCTTTTGTATTTACAGTACTACTTATTTATTTGTTTATTCATTGATAAAACGTACATTAAAAAAGACAACCACAAAAAGAAACTATTAATAAATAAGTGATTTGCTTAAGGTTGGGCTAAGAAGTAATTTGCGTTTGGGTAATAAGAAATTTGCACAGGACAGTCCAGCTGCTCAGTTTTTGCCATATCTTTGTAACTTTAACGGGCATGGGATTCCCCATTTGCAATTTAAGATGTGTAGAGGCTTTAAATGTGGTTATACAATATACGTACAGGAGTTTAGAGCGACATCGTTGAGTTGCAAACGAGTCCGAGATGACTTTTGCAGAAAATTTTGTAGAGTGTAGTGTAGATAAAAGAAAGATGAGCAATTCGCTCAATACAAAAATAACAATGATTCTCCACATTTTATAGTTTGAATGTCATTCTTAAAACAGCTTTTTTGATTTACTGACTTCCTTCAAACCCTCTGCAATGCAAGTCTTAAAGCAAAACAATCCAGATTAATTGCTCCTCTGATTTCAATCAATCACTCAACGGTGTATAGAAGCTTTATATTCTGTGGCGCATATTGAATTTACTGGAGGAAAACAAAAAATAATGTGAAGTAGTACAGTATACTGTATCAATTAGGGAATGCGTCAATCTTGTTTGTAATAAATCTATGATAACGGTATCAGGCCCCTCCTCCGCTGGCCTTTTCTCAGATACTGTACAGTAATTCCTTCTCGCGTCTCTGCTGCGTTTTTCGCTAGCTTCACTTCATTGGTTGCAACGCGTGCTCATCATATCGCGCATCCAATCAAAATCAGAGCGTCCGTTCAATGGCTTCTGCTTCAAAGAAACAAGGGAGAGTGGCAGGAGGGTCAACTTAAAATTGTACGTATGGCTATGAGAATTAAATACTGTAACCAGATTAATATTTTACAGATTTTTAAGGACGGAAGCGTGTTTTGGGGAGGTTAGGTCTGACTGAGGATACTCTGGAGCAGTTAGGACTTGTGGACTTCAACTCCCAGAATTCCTGAGTCAGCCATGCTTGAGATCCACAAATCATAAATGGTCCACCGTTACCCCACTCTGACTGTCTAGTTGGGAGTGGATTTAGCTGCTGTGGGTCGCTTAATTTCTTGACCTTCTTCACACCAAGAATGGACAAAATGTACCCCTTCAGAGGCTGAATTCTAATTCCCATTACCTCTCTTTAATGTGGCTGATGAGGACATCCTGGGACAAGGATGCTGATACAGTTTAACAGAGGAATCACTGAGTCTGTCATCTGCACCTCTATAATTGTCTGGTTCGGTTCTGCAACCCAACAAGACCAACACAGGCTTCAGAGGATAATTAGAACTGCAGAAAAACCAACCTGCCTTCCATTGAGGACCTGTATACTGCACAAGTCAAAAAGAAGGCTGTGAAAATATTTACTGACACCTCACATCCTGGACATAAATTGTTTCAAATCCTGCCCTCAAAACAACACTATAGAGCACTACAGACCAAGACAATAGACTGCACTGCAGATCAAGTTTCCACAGCACAGATTCCTAATACATCCATCCTCTTGGCATCTCTAAGAGTGAACTCAGCTTGCTGTTAAATGTTTTTTTACCAAGTCCCTTCAAGCAGTTTATAAGAATTGGGATGTGAGGGCATCTTGGAGGTTTGGTTGTGAAAGCAGCTCAAATGCATATGGGAGTGGTGCTTTTATTACCCCATCTATTCACAAAAGATATGCAGTTATCTTCCTTTATAGAGAGATTTTGCATTGGCTACTGGTTGTGAATATAATTAGAGAATTACTCTGGTTTCTTGCTTTTTCTTTAGGTCTTGAGATCCTATCCCCTTTAAGCTGACAAAGGAGCAATAAATGATTGTATCTGCCATTAGAAAGAAACCTGGAATACTTCTGAACACTCAAAGGGAGCAGATGTCAAGTCAAATACTACTAAGGGAAGGGGGGGAAGGGTCAAATTTGCCTGATAAAGAAGAGCTGAACAGAAAGGTCAGTGGAGAAACAATGAAATTAATAGAATGAGAAAAACTAATATGGACAATTTACATCTGTAATGGTAAAAGCTTGATAAAATAGTACTAAACTCTGCTTTCAGGAGATGCAATGGAGTAACTTTCAGAAAGGAATCCTGTCTAGTGATACCAACAATTTGATAGGCCAGACTATGCTAAACACTGATTAAGGATCAGGTTTCATTGGACTTGGGGCTTACATGCAGCCTAATGTAGTGTACTTTGTTGAAATAATAACTTCTCTTTCAAAAATATAATTGTCCCTTTAGAATAGAATAGAATTCTTTATTGGCCAAGCGTGATTGGACACACAAGCAATTTGTCTTTGGTGCATATGCTCTCAGTATACATAAAAAGACAAGATACATTTGTCAAAAATCAAAGTATAATACTTAATGATAGTCATAGAATACAAATAACCAATCAAATCATACTGGGAAACAATCAATATCAATTATAAGGATACAATAACAAAGTTAGAGTCATACCATCATAGGTGGGAGGATATGGGTGATAGGAATGATAAAAAGATTAATAGTAATAGTAATGCAGAGTTAGTGAATAGTTTGACAGTGGTGAGGGAATTTGTTCAGCAGAGTGATGGTGTGCAGTGCTCTGTAGCATCGTTTTGACGGTAGGAGTTAAAATAATTTATGTCCAGGATGTGAGGGCAGTGTTCCCTCTAATTTTTTGGTGGGGTGGGCGGAAAAGTATAGTGTCTGAGCGGCAGTCCCTTTGGGACTGGGCGGCACAGAAATAATAAATAAATAAATAAATAAATAAATAAATAAATAAATAAATACTGTGTGTTTATAACAGTGAGCTCATAATAGGGCAACTCTATCAATATCAAAATGCCACTTAAATAGTTGAGCTAGGTTCAAACTAGATTTTGATTTTCTTTCTCTCTTCCTTACTCCCATTCTTTTTCTTCCTCTCTTTTTTCTATCTGTTTCTCTCTCTTCCTCTCTTCCTCTCTCTCTCCTTCCCTCTCACTCTTTCCCTCTCGGCTTCTGGGCAGGTTTGGAAAACTCTGAGTTGATTATGATTTTTAAGTGAGCAATTGCTCACTGCTCAGCTTAGAGGGAACTATGTGTGAGGGGGCTGTAAATATTTTCAGATCCCTTTTTTTGACTCACGCAGTATACAAGTCCTCAATGGAAGGCAGGTTGGTAGCAATTATTTTTTCTGTAGTTCTAATTATCATGTGAAGTCTGTGTCTGTCTTGTTGGGTTGCAGAACCAAACCAGACAGTTATAGAGGTGCAGATGACAGAGTCAATAATTCCTCTATTGAACTGTATCAGCAGTTCCTTGAAGAACTGTATCAGCAGCTCTTTTTTTTAAAAAAAATCCTACTGGAGATGAGGATGCTTCTTTTAACATAGAAATTCAGTTTGGATTATTTTGAATTTGCTAAAAATGTACATTTGTTTGCTGAAGGTCCAAAGGCGGGCTACAAGAATGGTAGAAGGTCTTAAGCATAAAATGTATCAGGAAAGACTTAATGAACTCAATCTGTATAGTCTGGAGGACAGAAGGAAAAGGGGGGACATGATCGAAACATTTAAATATGTTAAAGGGTTAAATAAGGTTCAGGAGGGAAGTGTTTTTAATAGGAAAGTGAACACAAGAACAAGGGGACACAATCTGAAGTTAGTTGGGGGAAAGATCAAAAGCAACGTGAGGAAATATTATTTCACTGAAAGAGTAGTAGATCCTTGGAACAAACTTCCAGCAGACGTGGTTGGTAAATCCACAGTAACTGAATTTAAACATGCCTGGGATAAACATATATCCATCCTAAGATAAAATACAGGAAATAGTATAAGGGCAGACTAGATGGACCATGAGGTCTTTTTCTGCCGTCAGTCTTCTATGTTTCTATGAAGCTGGAAAGTTAAATATCTTCCATTCGGCATGTTGCAAAAATTATAGGTGAATGTAAAAAATAATTGCTGATGGGGAAAATTGATTTGTCATATGAATCCATGTGTTGATAGTAAATGTCTTAAAATCTGAGCTTTAGAACTTATTTGTAATTATAGTAATTATAACCATAAAAATCTTACGTTTTCTTACCGAAAATCATTTAACCATGTTTGTAGTAGAAGTTGATGTGATTCTATTTACTCACATGGCTTAAATGTATATCTGAACTAAATTCTACATTTATACTCAACTGAGTACTATGGGGAGGTTTTTAAAAAAATAAAACAATTCAAAACGAAAATTAAAACAAATGCTTGAGTTATAAGGCAATTGAAAATTAAATTTCTGGTAAAAAGATGGGCTTTTAAATATTTTCCGAATGGAGTGGAGACTAACCAATAGCTCCTGGAGAAGTAAATTCTGTAGGCTGCAAGAGATACAGGAGAATTGCTCTTGCCCATCAGATAGTCAGTCTGTAATAGTAGGGCCATCTCTTACTTGCATATTGCTTGACACTTCTGTGTGAAGATACTGCACAAGAGATTCTAAATAGACATCACTTTGTCAGTTTTTATGATGGAATAAACTTGATGCATGTAAATAAAATGTGTTTATTTTACTTTTTAAAATATATATCTTTACATGTTAGGGAGGTTTTAAAAACTAATTACAAATTATGCTTGGAAATCTTGGGCTTGTTTCTTATTGGAGATCTTTTTTCATCATTTAATTGCAGATTAAAGAGCAAAAAATTGTAGTTGATGAAATTTCCAACTTGAAGAAGAACCGTGTAAGTGACTATAACAGTCTTATAATAGATTATTCATAGTTATAAAGGAATTTATAACTGATACTGAGATGTGTACTTATTTAAGTATTATGCCAATATAGAATGAGCAGCAGGTGTAACTATGCTGACACTCTATAATATATTATTTTATTAAGCTGTAGAATTGCCATGGTCTCGTATGATTTGGTAACAACTTCTGATCCAATTCCATCTGCTAATCACCCATTTGTTAGCATTGTTACAGTATCCCATAAAGCTATATATACAGTAACTAATGATAATGGCATTTATTGATAAACCGGAAGTAATTACCTGGAGCAACAGTCAAAGTAATCTGTAAATGTGTAAATCACAATATGCAACATGCAACACTTCCTCGTGTAAGCATTATTATAGTATAGCTTATGTCCAAAATAGAAACCGTGCTCTAAAAATATTAGCAATCAGTTGATATGAGCATTTTGTTAAATTACACCTATAAAGTGAGAATACTCATTATTGCCTATTAAGCCCTATTAAGCCCTATGCACCATAGCTATAAGCACAATAGAATCTGTTTCATCACTATCATTATCATGTTGTGTGCAAGCATCTAAGGAGGACCTCCTAAGGGTCCTAACTATAGAAAAGAAACATTTATAAAATGTGTTACACTCAGCAATACATCTTTTCCGTTCTTTCTGGCAAAAAAGTAGTTAAATATTTTAGAATGACCTTTTTTTCCCTACCATTTTCTATTATCCTATAGTTTTGTTCATCGATTTTCAGATTTTGCTTTACTACAAGAGACTGTGCATTTTCTTGGCATTTGTTACTTGCTTAGCATCCTAAACTACCATCTTAATGAGTGTCTAAAAATGAAAGATAAATCATATTATATGATTTCAAAAATAGAACTACTTTGAAGACTTTTTTTAAAGATAAGTCTGAAGCAAGCTTTGTTTGGGTTGGAGAAGAGAATTTGAAATCTGTTTCTATAGATTTTCTACTTTTAGTGGGAGATAACTGAGAAATGGAAAGAGAAAACTAGAAAAAGTCTAATGTTGAAGCTTTCAGACTGTTTCTTTTTAATTTGCAGAAAGTATACAGACAACAACCAAACAGCAACATATTCTTTCTAGCAGACAAAACTCAAACTCTCTCCGAATGCAAAGGTACTGTATGTTCCTCAGATATATTTATATTTTAAACATTTTAGAAAATATAACTTAATATTAAAGTTGATAGTGTTCAGTGAGATGAATTGACATTTTTGTTTCACACCATGGGGTTGTAGTATGAAATACTTTACTGGCATTTTCTTATGTTCAGTGGATTATTTTTATCTGAAGTGATAAAATAATGCTACATGTACATAAACATAATATGTGCATATATAAATAATATATACAGTAACGAGGAGGTTTCATAGTTTTTATACAGATATTTCAATTATACATGGGGCAGTAAATATTCTGAAGGGAATTACATTACTGTAATTAGAAAAAGATTTAGCCTGTATTTTCAGGTACTGCTTTAAAACATTGAATTAAGTGGTAGTACATTATCTGTAGTGGAGAGTTTCTTTCATAAAACATTTTGACAGTATGTTCCAATAATAATGCTTTTTCTTACTGTTATATCTTCTATGCCTACCAAACGCAGTGACAGTGAGGAAGACTTCTTCCATTCTGTACTTCGGTTGAGGGGTCCCTGAACAACTGACCAGATCAATGGTTTCTTGTAGCACTCTCTAGGGAGTGAAACATATGCAGCTGATATTTGTTTCTACACTGGATTAGTGTATTTGGAAGGACTGTAAGGCAGATTCTTGTGCACGGGTTATGGTAAACGTGTATATTGTAGTTGCATTGAACATAATTTTATATATGTATTTATAAGCTACCTTAAATATTTGCATGATTCTCTACACCTTTTAATTAATACATTAAAAGTGGGGTTTTCTTTTCCCCCCAGTTACTTTAGATGAACTAAAGAAGGCTCATCAAGAAATAGAGAACTCAGAAAAGAACAAGACCAAGAAATAAATAAGTCCAGTACAAGTTTACAATGTGTGGAATTTGCTGTGTGATCAGCTTATCTGCTTATGCTCCTGGAAATGGTATCTTGAAAGAAGATATCCTAAATAATCTTAAAAAAAGGGGGCCTGATAGAAGCCAACAACTGGAAAAGACTGTTTTTCATCTTCCATATTGGTGCTTATTTTCTGGCCATGTACTTCATTTAAGGGGACCAATGACTCCACAGCCATTGGAAGACTCTGGTAATGTATTCCTTTGGAATGGAGAAGTCTTCAGTGGAATTTCTGTGGGAATGGAAGAGAATGATACTCAAGTTATTTTTCACCGACTCTGCTCTTGCAATAGTGACTCTGATTTTTTGACAGTGCTATCTTCCATTCAAGGCCCATGGTCTTTTATTTTTTATCAGGCATCCACACATTGCTTATGGTTTGGCAGGGACTACTTTGGCCGTCGAAGTCTGCTGTGGCAGTTTAGTAAAGAAAGTGATTCTGTTCTTGTACTGAGTTCTGTCAGTGCTGCCTCTCATAATCTGTGGCTGGAAGTTCCAGCATCAGGGATTTTTCAGATGAATCTGCAGGATTGTGTTGCTCATAAATCTATTACTTTAATGTTACATCCTTGGAGATTTCCTCCCAAACAAAATGAAGTTGGAGATGTAGTTCCGGGAGATTTAAGCATGATTTCTAAATCTTTACCTGCTTATGTGTCTCTTGTGATAAATACATCCACTTCTTTGATAGCTCCTGTCGTTCCTTTAAATATGGAAATACCTGACATAACAGTAGAATCCCAATTATTTAATTTTCCCTCGACTGTAGCTGATGTGGAAGTTCTTCAAAAATTTATTGCAGAACATCACAGAAAGGAACGAGTCCATCAGTTTATTGATGTATTGAGCAGAGCTATAAAGAAGCGAGTTTTATGCCTAATGAGAAACAGTGATCCAATCCAAGGAGAAATATCAGATAAAGATCTGAAGAAATCCTATATTGCCATACTTTATTCTGGTGGCATTGATTCCACAATTATAGCTGCTCTTGCTGACAGGTATGTCCCATTGGAGGAACCAATTGATCTTCTCAATGTGGCCTTCGAGGTTACATGCCAAGGCAACCAAAACGGTTCCATTAAGAAATGCAGCAAAGGGAAGAAACAGTTTCCCCCTCATCAGGAATGTTTAAATGTCAAGAATACTGCGACCAGTGGCTCTTCTTCTTTTAACGCTCCTGATAGAATTACTGGCAAGGCAGGATTAGAAGAATTGAAGGCAATCAATCCTTCAAGAACTTGGAATTTTGTGGAAATCAATGTTACGCTCGAGGATTTAAAAGCAATGAGAGTGAAACATATAAGACATTTGATTTATCCATTGGATACTGTTTTGGATGACAGTATAGGTTGTGCCGTGTGGTTTGCTTCCAGAGGAGAGGGTCTCCTTACCAATCAGGGAGCTGTTCGGCCATATAAAAGTCCTGCAAAGGTATGAAATTATTGATCGTCTCCATTTTTTTCAATTAAAGTTCCATAAAACTCTAAGTGGTTCTAATGCTACTGAATAGGGACTAATCTCATTTGGGTCTAATGGGACTGATCTCCAACATTCTATAACTCACTCACACTACACACAGAACTTACACTACGTGCATAACTGTAAAATTAAGAATTTTTTGTTGTAAAACAATGCTACCAATGATGAAAGAGGTTTAGAGAATGTAGTATACAAGGAAGTAGATACATGCAGCTACATTGACTTTATCACTGGAAATTGTGACAGAGAAAAAACAAAAGTCTCTGTTTTAGGCCCTAAAGTATTATGCATAATTTGTTTTTGGGTTTACAATTTTATTTTATTTTGTTATATTTCTGGATGATCAGGCTTCAAAAACAAATAATTTAATATGTGTTGGGGGGTTTTATATTATGGAAGTCTTAGTAAACATTTTTCATTGTAGTTTTTATATAACTATGCTATATCTTGTGGCTATGGATAGATTTTCATCTGTAAAACAACTATTATAAATTGCTTTTAGATTTATTTGGAATACAATGTTAAAGGTGGTATTTCTATATTCATTACAGATTGTCCTTACAGGAATTGGAGCAGATGAACAACTTGCAGGCTATTCCAGACACCGTGTTTGCTTCAAAAAAAATGGTTTTGAGGGTTTGACAGAAGAATTAAGAATGGAACTAAATCGTATTTCTTCTAGGAATCTGGGTCGAGATGATAGAGTTATTGGAGATCATGGCAAAGAAGCTAGGTAAGTAGGTGAGCAACAGATTATACTGGCCTTGACTAGACATTAAAATTGTGATAATGTTTCTATGTTTCTATAATGATAAGGAATAAAGGCAGCAAATATCTGATAGATAAATGGGAAAAAACAATTCACATGATATGGTAAAAGGAGGCAGAGTCTACTTTCAAAAGTCATTTTTTGTCATGCATAATGCATTATTTTCTTCTGGTTGTTAATATCCTAGAGTTCAATAGCATCAGTAGCTATTAATTTAGTACTAATAATTGCCATATCAGAAAAAAAATGTTTGGAATGGAAATCCAACTTCACAAACAAATCCATGAGATTTGCCTGTTTGTGAAATTCTCACAGATGTGAACTACGATGCATTTCTCTTGGGGTGGAGTAGAACATAGAACAATATTTAATAATTTTTATCATTGATTTCCTTTTCTTCATGCAAACAATCTCAGTGGCTCAGATCCCAAAAAAATCTGTGAAATAGCGTTAGGAAAAGAGTGTTGAGACTAAAGTGACATTATCTGGGTCCTTAAGGAGGCTTTTCATTGAAAGAAAACAAGTGTACACTTCTTGAGTTGGGTGATTATAGAAATAAATAAATTTAATGTCAGGGTTTGGGAAAGAAAAACTCAGGACTCAAAATCAGTAACCAAATTTATTTATTCCAACATTGGTACTAACTGACACCTTAACGTTTTATAGAAAGGAATCCTTGTTGGAGCTAAGGGTTCATGCTCCCCATCCACCTTTAAGGAGCATACAACTGCATCTCAGTGCAATTACCCAATTACTCAATTACCCTGTAGCCTCCCTTTCCCTCCCCCATTCATTGCAAGCCCTTCCAGATGATTCTGGGCTGTTCCCAGAATCGGAAACAGCCCATGGCTCTGCTGTGTTTTACAATAGCTAGTGAGAAAACAGTTTTAGGCATAATGTGCCAATGGTCAGCAGTGGTATGGAACAGAAATCCCCACATGAATGGCAGCCCAAGGTACTGTTGGACGGCTGGGGCTGACATTTACAGTATTTCAGTGTACTGTAAACATTTTGCATTAATGATGGTTGTATTAAAAATGGACATTTAAAATATATATATATACAATTAATTAACCAAACCAGCTTATTAAAGAAAGCTTTGTTTACATTTGTTTATAAAACTTTATTTTATTTTTCTTGCTCTAATGTTCCCTTTTAGATTTCCCTTTCTTGATGAAGAAGTTGTGTCATTTCTTAACTCGCTTCCTGTATGGGAAAAAGCAAACTTGGCTCTGCCCCGTGGGATTGGAGAAAAATTGCTCTTGCGTCTAATAGCTGCTGAGCTTGGTTTGACAGCCTCTGCTGTTTTGCCAAAACGGGCCATGCAATTTGGTTCTCGAATTGCAAAAATGGAAAATACCAGTGAAAAAGCATCAGACAAATGTACAAGACTTTAGAGAGCTTCAGGAGAATAACATATACATACGTACATACATACATACATACATACATACATACATACATACATACATACATACATATTTTTTCAAGAGACATAATTTTTTACTAAACAAACTTCCAAGACCTTGAAAATAGTTACACTAGGATCAGGAAATAAACATCAAAGGGTTTCTATATTTCTTAAAATTTTATACACAGGAGCAGGGACTTCCCATTGAAGTAAAAATTAAAGAAACAATAATTTATAAAAAGTGTTATAGTTTTATCATAATTATTTGGATTACCTGCAATAAATTTTATCTTATATGTTTTTGTCAGACATTTGTTTATTAATATATTGGGTGCTACTTTAAAGAAATGGTAATCAAATCAGATTTTTGCTTGTTTAGGTTCCACAATAGAAACTTCAAACTACTCAAGTGATTAAGAGTTAATGGAGCTTGACTCTCAGTAGGAATAAAGGACTAGGAATATATTGTAATATTTTCTTTTATGACTTATTTGTAATACTATATTCCTACTCTATGATAGCATTAGATCTAAGACCCAGACAGTCAAATATTAACAAAACTTAACAATCTGTCATTTTGTTTCTCTAAATAAAATATTCATGGTACCCCAACTGTACATACAGAGTACTGCTATTCTGTATCTGGACAAGAAACAGAAGGTCATAATGACATGTTTGTAAGTTACAGTCCAGTTTGCTATTTAGTAGACTATTCTCTTATGCTTAAGTTTTTAAAATGATGCTACCATTTATTTAATTCAATAAAAATAGAGGAATTCAAACTACAAAGAACAAAGCATTTGTCATCTTTATCTGGATATTCTCATTGTCTATCCAGTATTCATCAGTAGAATCTCAGAATCCCAGCTATTGTTTTGAGAGAATGTTTATTAATGGATAGTTCTAAATCTGTTAGCTTTTTTACTATTAGTCTTCCTTTTTGGATGGTAAATGAAATTTTAATGTATAAAAATCTCATGCATCTTCTATCATCCAGTGACTTTGACAAAGTGCGACCACTAGATATTTCTTATCTCTGCCAGACAAAGCAATGAGCAACAATATGTGATGTCAGCTCTGTAGCAATCTATTCAGTCATCTTGAAGGTGCCCACATTTTTTTAAAAAAACAACTTATGCCATGTGCTATTACTGGGAAAACATAGCATGAAATAAGGCGCTCTCTTTGCTCCCAAAAGGTGTAAATTCACCAGTAGTAGGATTCTTTTACTGTTCTATGGTATCCATAGTGACAGTCTTAACTTTCTACTCCCTTCTTCACCACGTAACAGCTAAGGATGTGAGCTGGAGGCTCTCTAGTCTTGGGACAAAAGGCAAGCCCTCTCACTTATTCATAGATTTACATGTGTAGATTTGTGTTTCAGTCACCTTGCTTATCTGGAACTGAGTTTCCAGAGACCTATTAGAATTTTTCTTTCTTTCCTGGTTTCTGTTAGTTCTATTTCCTGATTTGGCAGAGGTAGACTTTAAACGGTTAGGGGGTATCAAAGGGGCTTTACTGCTTTTTCTGCCTTCTCTTTTCAATCAGGAAAATTAAAGAACATAAAGTAGGTCTCTCTTTTCTCTTTCCTTCCTTCCCTGAGGCTGAAGTAAAAATGTTACTTTTTAAAAGGGTTTGGCGATTTCTGATCAGACCACGGACTGAAGGAATAACTGTTGGCTTGATTATGGTACCCAACCTCCTCCAATCTAAATATCTTAAGACTGCAATATCGATCTCTCCCAGACAAAATAAGAATTATAAACCAAAACATCTGGAGTTGCCAAATTTTAAAGGATCTGAAATATCTGTAAATAGGAGTAGGTTCTAACTTACCTCGCTGCTGTTTCACTTCCTCCCGTGCCTCGTGGGCACGCACGTTCTTCATGCACGCATGCATGCACAGTATAAATCCCCCCCCAAAAAAATTCAACCCCCCCCCCCAAAATGCCAAAAATAAAATGGTGAGCACATACAAAGTGCTGGAAACTCGGCTTCTGCGCATGCACAGGAGAAATAAAAAATAAATACAAATTTGGGGGGAAAATAATTAGGCACTGACCGATCTGGTTCGGTGATGTCATCATGACATCACCAGCAGGCCACTACCGGTTTGGGTGAACCTGTCCAAACCGGGAGGAACCTACCTCTGCTGTAAAGTACTGTACTATATCATCATCATGGTAAGGTTTTCACTGTGAAGTTTTCACCACTACTTTCTCTTTATTATATATATATAATAATATATATGTTTTTTTATGTCGGATCACCCTGATATATTGATAAACATATAGCCCCTCCCTGGTACAGAGCTGGAGGGATCAAGGTCTGGTGGCTCAACTGCTAACTCTCTGCCTTACAAGGCAGAGGCTGCCAGATCGAATCCCAGTAAGGAAGGCTGTGGCTAGCTGATGAGGCCAGAACAAAGCCGAAATGGTACCATCCTAGTCTCCCTTAATTTTAAAATTTCAGCTAAAAACTCAATTGATAAAAATGAGTAGAGCCTGTGGCCTAGTGGTTAGAACGTTTAACCTAAGTTTGAATCCTATGAGAGTATGGCTAGATGACGAGAGCTAAAAAGTTCGAAATAGAATCCTGGTCTCCCTCTATTTCTTTATCAGTTCTTTACAAATTTGATATGTGTGTGTGTGTGTGTGTGTCATGCTTTTGCTGAATTTTGACAGAAAAAAACATGTATATGTATATGTATGTATGTGTGTGTGTATATATATATGTATGTATGTATGTATGTATAATACAGTGGTACCTCTACCTAGGAACGCCTATACTTACAAACTTTTCTAGATAAGAACCGGGTGTTCAAGATTTTTTTCGCCTCTTCTGAAGAACCATTTTCCACTTACAAACTCGAGCCTCTGAAACTGTAACCGGAAAAGGTGGGGAGAAGCCTCTGTGGGACCTCTCTAGGAATCTCCTGGGAGGAAACACGGCCGGAAAAGGTGGGGAGAAGCCTCTGTGGGGGCCTCTCTAGGAATCTCCTGGGAGGAAACACGGCCGGAAAAGGCAGGGAGAAGCCTCTCTGGGAATCTCCTGGGAGAAAACAGCCTCCACCCTCCCTGTGGTTTCCCCAATCGCACGCATTATTTGCTTTTCCATTGATTCCTATGGGAAAAATTGCTTCTTCTTACAAACCTTTTTACTTAAGAATCTGGTCACCGAACGAATTAAGTTTGTAAGTAGAGGTACCACTGTATATTCTATAAGGTTAGTCCTTGACTTAATGACCACAATTGTGCCTAAATTGCTATTACTAAGCAAGAGAGTTAAGTGGGTTTTGCTCCATTTTGCAGTCTTTTTGCCATTGTTGTTAAGCAAATTACTGCAGTTGTTAAGTGAATTGTGTTGTCATTAGACAAATCTGGCTTTTCCCATTGACTTTGTTTGTCGGAAGCCATGAGAGATGGTTACAAATGGTGATCACAGGTCCCCAAGGCAGTGCAACTGTCATAAATATATGCCAATTGCCAAACCCCTTAATTTGATCACATGACCATGGGTTGTTGCAACAATTGTAAGTGTGAAAACAGATCGTAAGTTACTGTTTTCAATGCCATTATAACTACCTGTATGATTCCCACTCCACTGACAAGTCAAGCCACGAGAATATAAAATGAGAGCAAACCCCACTCCCTACTAGCACTGATTATTGTTATCTGGTTTGGTAACAAAATGTCTGCAAAATACCAAGCAAGTTTAGAGAGCACCAGGATCCCTTCAGATAGTTTCCTTCCAGCAAATCTTATATTGCTTCATTTCAATTTTTAATTTCCTTTACCCCCTTACCCCGCCCCCCCCCCCAAATAATTCACCATTAGGAACAGCAGAACAGAACATTTTGAAGAATGTTGAGACCAATTAAGAAGCAAGCCTTGAGAAATGAGCTAGCAGATGAGGCAACCTACTTAGCACACCTGGCAGCTCAGAGGAATGCTAGTGCCTTCTTTGAGAAGTACGACCGAAGTGAGCTTCAGGAATTACTGACCACTTCATTCTGCAGCTGGTTGGCATCCAAAGATGACATGCGTCACCCATTAGAACTTCCCAGCGGACTTCTGAGTCAGATGAAAAGTGTCAATACCTCAATAGCTATTATACTTATGCCAGTGGAACCAGGCTTAGATTTGGACTGTCGGGAAATTCATCAAATGATCAGAGAGTTGGCCGTGGGCATTTATTGTCTGAACCAAATCCCTTCTATCAATCTTGATGCCAATTATGATCAGAGTACTTCTTGCTCACTTCCTCCAGCCTATTTTGATACAAGAATAGGACAAATGTTAATTGCCGTTGACTATATGTTGAAAGCCCTGTGGCATGGGGTATACATGCCTAAGGAAAAAAGGGTAAGGTTCTCTGAACTCTGGCGCTCTAGCATGGATATTGACCAAGATGGTGTTCCCCAAACATTAAAAACACCCGCTGTAGAGTTCTGTCAAGCCGGTAAGTTTGCATCGATGTATTTTTGACCACTGCATGAAAACATGGTTCAATGTACATAGGCAGTAATAACCAGGACGAAACTGTATCACATAAAATAACTTGTACATAGAGCCAAGGTGGCGCAGCGGTTACAGTGCAGTACTGTAGGCTACTTCAGGTAACTGCTATCTACAATTTGGCAGTTCAAATCTCACCAGCTCAAGGTTGACTCAGCCTTCCACTTTTCTGAGGTGGGTAAAATGTGGACCCAGATTGTGGGGGGCAATATGCTGATTCTGTAAACCACTTAGGGCTGTAAAAGAACCGTGGAGCAATACATATGTCTAAGTGTTATTGCTATAGCTATTGCTACATACCCGATACATACATGTTGTGAATATATGGAGAGGGGTGGCATACAAATCCAATAAATTATTATTATTATTATTATTATTATTATTATTATTATTATATATTACGAAGTTTCAGTCACTTGTGGCTGCTTGCAAATATACACCTAAGTGAATATATATTATTATTATTATATTATATATTTATTCAATTTTTATGCCGCCCTTCTCCTTAGACTCAGGGCGGCTTACAACATGTGAGCAATAGCACTTTCGAACAGAGCCAACATATTGCCCCCACAATTTGGGTCCTCATTTTACCCACCTCGGAAGGATGAAAGGCTGAGTCAACCTTGAGCCAGTGATGAGATTTGAACTGCTGACCTGCAGATCTACAGTCAGCTTCAGTGGCCTGCAGTACAGCACTCTACCTGCTGCGCCACCCCAGTTCTAAGCATAGCCCACAAGATCATATGCTACAACGTCCTCCTTTAAGCATTTTAAGCAAAGTGATATACTGTATGTGAAACACATATAGGACCTAGAGTAGTCATTGAACAGATTGTTACCCAAGTTCTCCCATTCCAGAGATACCACCCAAAGTCACTCCTCATCTTTTCCCCAGATAGCAGGCTTAACCAAATCCCTGAGTGTCCAAAAGAAACCAAAAGGTCGAGTACCTAATCTCAGTTCAATGTCCTTTGTAGTCACCAAGGTCCTTCCAGCAGGACCTGTGGTACCAGTCAGACCAGATTTCCAGTGCCTACACTCATCCATTACTGGGCTCTGCTTCTGAAAAAGTAGTACACTGTTGTGTGGCTCCAGTAATGATACTTCCCAAAACTCTACACACCCTTGTATCCCTTACTTACTAGTCCATTGTTTGTTCCTGTTGCCTCATCTGATGAGCACCAGCTCCCAGACCTGGTAATTTTTTATTTATTTATTTTATTTATTATTAGATTTGTATGCCGCCTCTCTCCATAGACTCAGGGCGGCTCACAACAATAACAAAGACAATGTAAAAACAAATCTAATAATTTAAAAAACACTAAAAACCCCATTATTAAAAGCAAACACACACAAACATTCCATGTATAAACTGTATAGGCCCGGGGGAGATGTCTCAGTTCCCCCATGCCTGACGGTAGAGATGGGTCTTAAGAAGGAGAAAGAGTCAGGGAGACATAAGAGTTCCTGTTATATTGAATGCAGTTGCTGAAACATTACACACACACATTCACACTTATCAAGCCTCGCTACAATACAATGCAAGTAATGAAAGGTTGGAGAGCACAAGATGTTTGACAGAGGGCTGCACGCACTGATGGGTCTCCTGACAAGTCCTTGTATACCCCTTCATTTCATCTTGGGCCAACCTTAACCTTAACCTGGCTTAAGTACAATAAAGTGCCTTGTGGTTACTTTAGCTCCCTCAGTTTATGTTATTGTTTATTTGATTTTTATATCATCTAGACATGACTGGTTTTAACTGGTTCTGGTCTGGTTGTTCCTGTATATACATGCCCCTCTCTCTGGGTCCTTCCTTCCACATAGTGTTATTTTGTTTTTTTCTGGTATACTAGCTTCCAAAGGAAATAGTCAAGCAAGGAAACAAAACTCGGACAGGAAGAAAGCAAACATGTTTCTAGCCTTATTTACAGCCAGCCCAATGATTGTTGGCAAGGCTTTGAATAGTTAGAAATTGATGACCAAAATATTCTGTATATAGCAATTGAATAGTTCTGTTAATTTAATTTTATGATTATTATTTTTAAATCAAGCATTAGAATGCTTGACAAAAAAGGATTATCTTTAACATGAAATATGGTCCCCTTGTGTTTAAAAAAAAATACTCTTATGGGTTGGAATCAAGCTACATCATCCACAGAGAAAGACATTCTTAAATATTTGAGACTAGTGAGCCGTATCTAATACAACTGCCACTGATTTCAATAAATCTTGTATCTGTTTAAGGCTGGACATTCATAAATATAACTGATTTTATTTTTCCTTTCAAAAGACCTAGGATATAACATCATCATCACCACTTTAGCCATTCTATCCACTGCAGGATGAAGGCCTCTTTCAAATGTTCACAACCTATAGGACAAAGGTCTTTAACCTTGACAACTTTAAGATTTGTGGATTTCAACTCCCACAATGAGTTGAACTCTGAAAATTAAAGTCCACAAGTTGTCAAGGTTGAAGACCCCTGCTATGGGATATATTTGTATTTTAATATGTCTAACCTTAATATAATATTTATAGAACTTATATGTGCATGTATATGGTATAGGTCTAATAGACATTACAAAAGAGCCAGAGTTTCAAGGAATCTATGATGAAAACATGAATGAAGATCCAACTTACGATCCTAACAGCATAGAAGAAAAAACTTTCTTTATGCAGTTTGCGGACCATATAATACTTAAGCTGACATTTGCCACTACAAAGATTCAACAGTATGAAGATATCTTCCTGTTTGATGCGGCATACAACCTCTCCAACGCAATCAGAATGACCGAGGATCATCTAGATGCTTTCTCATACCAGAGACTACAGCAAAGGCTCTCCCTTCAGCTCAAACTTCTGAAAAAACATCTAGAAAAGAAAGAAGATATTCAAAAGAACATAGCATACATGAAGCTGATAAGCTTCCTCATCCCGTTTATCATTAATTTAAAGAGAAAAAACAAAGTCCCAAATTTAAGCCGGCTTCTTCAGCCATATTCAGGTAAGAGTGTGCCGTGTTTGTTGAAACAGGCTTCCTTGTCAGACAATAAAATGAAACATTTCTTAGTCAAACAAAGTAGGCCATTGAAAATGGTATCACTGAGATGAAAAAAGCCAACACCTGGGTAATGTCATTACAATGTACCTTTAAATTAGATGACAGTCACACAGTTGTTCATGTCATGAACCATCCCATCAAAATGGGTTTGAATAAACTAGAGTCTCGTCCAGTGTTCCCTCTAATTTTTGGGGTGGGTGGGCGGCATACAGAAATAATAATAAATAAATAAATAAACAAACAAACAAATAAATAAAAAACCCACCCTGTTTTGCCTCAGAGAATTTCAAAATAAAATACTGTACTGTGTGTCTATAACAGTGAGTTCATAGTAGGGCAACTCTATCAATATCAAAATGCCACTTAAATAGTTGAGCTAGTTTCAAACTAGATTTTGATTTTCTTTCTCTCTTCCTTACTCCCATTCTTTTTCTTTCTCTTTTCCTTCCTCTCTTTTTTCTATCTGTTTCTCTCTCTTCCTCTCTTCCTCTCTCTCTCCTTCCCTCTCACTCTTTCCCTCTCGGCTTCTGGGCAGGTTTGGAAAACTCTGAGTTGATGATGATTTTTAAGTGAGCGATTGCTCACTGCTCAGCTTAGAGGGAACTATGGTCTCGTCTATGGAGATTCTCAGTCATCCAGGTCATGGTGTCCAGATCAAGGGTATTTCCCCCCAACCCCAAAAAAGCAATTAAACTTTCTTGGTGTTTAAATGAGAACATTTAAAACATTTAAAAACATTTTGCTTCTCATTCCAAGAAGCTTCTTCAGTTCTATCCAGAGGTGGGTTGCTCCTGGTTATGACCAGTTCCATAGAACCAGTAGCAGGAATTTTCCCCAGCTCACCAAATCGCCGTTGGCCATGCCCCCGTGATCGCCGTTGGCCATGCCCCCAAACCCGACTTTCTTGGCGGTGTCATAGGTGGTAACATCTTGTTTTTGGCTTCTGCACATGCGCAGAAGTTGTTTTCTTGTTTTCGGCACTGCATATGAGAGCGCCTCTGGGCTGCAGGTGGAAGCAAACCGCAACAATGTAAGTTGTGCCTTTCGTCCCCTGTCCAATTGTCTTTCCTTTATCTCATATATCATATATATTTTCTTCCTTTCATATATCTTCTCCTCTATTTTTACGTATTATCTTTATATATATTACTTCATGTCTATTCTCTTCCATATATATTGTGTATTGGACAAATGAATAAATAAATAAAATAAAATAAAGTTAGAACCCACCCCTGGTTCTAACAGAAGCTTCTTGGATAAGAAGTGAAACATTTCCAAAGGAGAAAAAAAAAACTAAGAGGGGTCCACCAGTTTCTTTTGAAAAAAAGCACTTTTGGGACTAGAATCAAATCTATTTTCTACCTAGACAGATCAATTGTCATATTCTGGAACAGGGTTAGTGGGTTTTTGTTTTTGTTTTTTTAAAAGACCCAGTGTATTGAAAAGGCATCAGAAACGATATGTAGCAATAAAGTGGAGAAATGTATAAAGAATAACACTAGAATTTCTTTTATCAATTGTAGTCTGGAGCATGATATTACTACATTTTAAATAGTCAGGCCTTTATCAAATGTCCCAGAAACTGGTTAGATTCCTCACCTGTCCCAAGGCAAGAAATGAGGCTGTAGTGGGGTGGGGAAATATCACCAGCCCCGTCAGAATTCAGCACACAGTACAGTCATTGAACCTGTATCTATTGCAGTGTTTCCCAACCTTGGCAACTTGGAGATATCTGGACTTCAACTCCCAGAATTTGCCAGCCAGCAAACGCTGGCTGAGGAATTCTGGGAGTTGAAGTCCAGATATCTCCAAGTTGCCAAAGTTGGGAAAGACTGATCTATTGGATGGTGTTGCTATTACAAGCAAGCCTCTGAAAAGTCATCTGGGTTTAGGGCAGGGGTAGGCAAAGTTGGCTCTTCTCTGACAGGTACTCCAAATCCCAGAATTCCTGAGCTAGCATGATTGGCTCAGGAATTCTGGGAGTTGGAGTCCACAAGTCATAGAAGAGCCAACTTTGCCTACCCCTTTTTAGGGGGCTCTATATTGTGAGGCCTTGCCTTATTTTTAATCACTGGTAGGCCAAACAATTCCTATAACTCTTTTCACAAACTGAATGGCTAGATTGAAACATAATGACTTACAGCAGTCCTGCAAATATCACCCTTTGTATTTCTTGTCTGGAAAACCAAGAGAGGGCCTTGAAGGGCATACAAGTTTGACATGCACTATCAATGGTAACGTTTGCAAGATTGCTATAAGGCGTTGTGCGCTGAAATTTTATGAAAAAGTTCACACGAGACATTTGGACAAAGAGAACAGAAATGTTTATTCTCTCTGGTTATACCAAAAAACGGTTTGCAAAGCGGGTACTCTTCCCAAGGGAAGAGACACTTGTACAGAAGCTAAAGAGCAGATTATATAGGTTTTACAAATCACAAAGGTACATAGAATTCCTCAACCTATCATAGGGGTACACAGAATTCCTTGTCTAAATATGGTCTACATCCTGTTTCTTTCTCCTGGAGATGAATAGCACCTTATATGGTTTATTGGGTAAACAGCAAACATTTACCTTGTTAATCAGTAAACATTTATCTTGTTAATTAGCAAACATTTATCTTGTTAAAAACAGATCCCAAAATGACAGTCACAAGATAAGGAAAAACAGGAAATCCTAATCTTGTTAAAGACATAAACTACAGACAGCAAATATTGATATTCTTAAAATAAAACTTAAATTATTTTATACACACTGGATTTTTCCTTCAGCGTTGTTGTTGTTAATTACTGTACGTGCAAAGTCTCACGTCCCACTGCATTGCCTGCAAATCGATACTATAAAGTATTTAATATTTGGGTTTTTTAAAAAAACACAGTTTTGAACATGAAGGAATTCCCTCAGTGAACAGGGACCAATAAGCTCATTTTCTCCCCCATCTGCTTCAAACAAAAGCCTGCCAAGAGAGGAGAAAAGTGCTATTTTGTGGTGAAAATTCATTTGGTCTCTATTTCTGATAGCATGGGTGTATAACAAAAAAAGGATGCAGATTTGGCAGGTTTCTTTAAAAAAACAACTCCAAGAAATTAGGAATCTCCCAAAATAACCCAACAAGCATGCAGGAGCTCATTAGCCAGAAAAGCTGACCAGCTAGGCGGATTTTTTTTTTAAAAAAAAAAGAGTGAAAAAAGTAAAATGAAAACCTATATTGGAAGCTAACACACATATTTACCATTTTGGATAAATAATTTTTCATTGTCTATTCTTAATATGAATAGATTTCTTTATACTGATCTTCAGCATAATTCTTCTTAACTGTTATACCTTTTTTTCAGTTGTGTACCTGACCTACAAATCTTAGTGAATTACAAAAGAACTTTATATACTACAAGTTCCTTTTAAATGCTTGCATTTACTATCCCTAAAATATATGTCCTTCACTATAAACTCATCAATTTTCCGAGTAGCCCTTTAAAAGGCTTTAAAATATATATATATAGAGAGATGGGCAACTTAATAAAGTATACTCAAGGCCATAACTGTGATTTTTATTCATTTTCCAAGCAAATTCATGCGCCAGATCTCCTTTCACCTGAAAATTAGGTTAGATTTATTTAAATCCAATGTACTTTAAAAATGCAAGCACACATTTAGATATATTCAGTATCATTTTCTTTCTTTGTTGTTATAATAATTAATTTGCCAAAGGAACAGTTCTCTTCATTAGATGAAAATATTGAAAACTGTAGTTTCTAGAAGTTATCTGGAAACTAACTCCTTTTTAAAAAAAAAATAGGTAACACAGATTGATCAATGGTGAAAATCATCAGTCTAAATCAAAACTCTTGCTTTCCCCTTTTTTATAGATGACAAAGTTAAAACCGAACGTGAATTACCCCCATTTTTGCTTGGAACAGATTTCAAATGCCAACATTTTTTGTATAGCCAAGATCAGTATTTCCATCTCCATGGTGGCATTGAATTTGATGTTGGGACGCCTTCAATTGAAGATGTTTCCAAAGATGTTAAGGTACCAAATTGTTTTTTTTTTTAAAATAACAAAAACAACTGTGCTAGTTATTCTATCAAAGGGTTGGATGGGTGGATGGATGAAAAGAGGGAGAAGGAGAGGGAGGGGAGTGGGAGAAGGAGAGAGAATTACTATCTCAATTTTGAGTTCAATTGTAAGATTAAGTAATATTTAATCTGAAGGCTCTGCTTCATAAGTTGAGAATTCTGGATATCAGCTTCATTTGGGAATTAATATAAAAAAAGCAGCACAGAATACTGTCTGATAATTGACACCTTAAGATCCAGATTTCTGTAATGACTTTCAGCTCTGTAATGAAAACGTATCATACATACAAGATTTTTTTTTGGTTAACTATCTCCTTTTGTTTATTACAATTTCTTTATAGATCAGCATGCAAATTATAATACTATGTGGGACGTTCCTCACTAGAACAGAGGAAAATATGGAAATGAGTTTCAAAGAAGAAAATCTGTGCTAAATTTACATTGTAAATCTACAAATTTACATTGTAAATCTACAAATTTGCATTGTAAATTCGTAAATGCCATGTTCTTGTTATAGGCTGCCTATGATGAAATGCACACATGTGCAATGAATCATCTTACTCAACTGCTGGACCCAGATGCACCCTACAGAGAACATTATCCTATTCCAGTAATGGATTTTGATGGCAAAAGGTAAAGAACATGCAGAAATATTTCTATTCATTTAGAAGATTCACTAGATTAAGTTCAAAGTAGCTGAAACATTTTGAATCCTTTAGTAATAACAGCAATAGCAATAGGACTTAGACTTATATTCCGCTTCACATTGCCCCCCCCCCAAAAAAAATCTGGGTCCTGGTTTTGAAGTTCCAATGGCTGACCTTCTCTTGGAGGTCATGTGATTTAATTTTGGGAGTTCACGGTCCACATTTACAGCCATTGGCAGCATTCTGCCATCTTGAGACTACATCTTACAATGGATCTAGCAAAACCCAGTACAGTGGTACCTCATGATATGAACTTAATTGGTTCCAGGAGGAGGTTCGTAAGGTGAAAAGTTCGTAAGACGAAACAATGTTGCCCATAGGAATCAATGGAAAAGCGATTAATGCGTGCAAGCCCAAAACTCAGAAACCCGGAGGGAGGGCCGTCATTGCCAAAGGAGGCTGGAGCCTCCCGTTCTCCCCCCCACCCCCCTTCGCCGCCGCTCGTATCCTGGGTTTAGCGCTGGGGAGGGTGACAGGCTGCCGTTCTGCTCCGCCCAGCACAAAAGAAAAAACTTCCCAGAAAAAACTTTGTAGCGCTGCTACTGAATGAGGCTGCAGCCTCCCGTTCTTCCCTCCCCCCCCACTCGCCGCCGCTCGTATCCTGGGTGAATTTCTGGGGAGGGTGACAGGCTGCCTGTTCTGCTCCCCCCAGCACAAAAGAAAAAACTTCCCAGAAAAAACTTCGTAGCGCTGCTACTGAATGAGGCTGCAGCCTCCCGTTCTTCCCTCCCCCCCCACTCGCCGCTGCTCGTACCCTGGGTGAAGTTCTATCTATCTATCTATCTATCTATCTATCTATCTATCTATCTATCTATCTATCTATCTATCTATCTATCTCTCCCTCTCTCTATCTGTCTGTCTATCTATCTATCTATCTGTCCATCTATCTATCTATCTATCTCTCCCTCTGTCTGTCTATCTATCTGTCCATCTATCTATCTCTCCCTCTCTCTCTCTATCTGTCTGTCTATCTATCTATCTGTCATCTATCTATCTATCTCTCTATCTATCTATCTATCTATCTATCTATCTATCTATCTATCTACAGTACTGTATCTCTCTCTATCTCTATCTATCAGGGTGACAGGCTGCCGTTTTTCCCTCCCCCCACTTCAGATGACAGACAGACAGATAGACAGACAGATAGAGAGAGGGATAGATGGATAGATGGATAGATGGATAGATGGACAGATAGACAGATAGACAGACAGACAGATAGACAGATAGACAGATAGACAGATAGATAGATAGATAGATAGATAGATAGATAGATAGATAGATAGATAGATAGATAGACAGACAGATAGAGAGAGGGATAGAGAGAGGGATAGATAGATAGATAGATAGATAGATAGATAGATAGATAGAGATAGATAGATAGATAGATAGATAGATAGATAGATAGATAGATGGACAGATAGATAGATAGACAGACAGAGAGAGGGATAGATAGATAGATAGATAGATAGATAGATAGATAGATAGATAGATAGATAGATAGATAGATTTTTCTTTTGTGCTGGGGGGAGCAGAACAGGCAGCCTGTCACTCTCCCCAGAACTTCACCCAGGATACGAGCGGCGGCGAGTCGGGGGGGAGGGAAGAACGGGAGGCTGCAGCCTCATTCAGTAGCAGCGCTACGAAGTTTTTTCTGGGAAGTTTTTTCTTTTGTGCTGTGGGGAGCAGAACGGCAGCCTGTCACCCTCCCCAGTGCTAAACCCAGGATACGAGGGGCGGCGAGGTGGGGGAGAGAAC
The DNA here is from genome assembly GCF_031021105.1 of Erythrolamprus reginae. Classification (NCBI taxonomy): domain Eukaryota; kingdom Metazoa; phylum Chordata; class Lepidosauria; order Squamata; family Dipsadidae; genus Erythrolamprus; species Erythrolamprus reginae. The sequence continues at coordinate 201,625,178 of NC_091950.1, forward strand.
GGGAGGCTCCAGCCTCCTTCGGCAGCAGCATTGGCAGCCCGGCTTTGTATTTTCGGCAGAGAATTGAGGGGCGGGGCTGCTGGGGTAGTCTCAAGGCAGGAGAATCCCTGCATCAGTAAGTTTGCGCACGCGCAGTTAGAGAGGCCACGGACCCGGGCTCGTGTTCGTAAGAAGAAAAAAGTTCGTAAGAAGAGGCAAAAAATTTCTGAACCCCGGGTTCGTATCTCGGGTTGTTCGTAAGATGAGGGGTTCGTATCATGAGGTACCACTGTATTCTTGTTTTCAGTAAAAACAGCCTGCAACTACTGCAATGTTTGTGTAACGACCATGGTATTTGCTTAACAACCAACACAAACAAGGTTATACAATCATGTTGGCCATGTGAGTGATTCAATTTACACCTTATAATGATGATTATCAGGCTCCATTATGGTTGTAACTTTGAAGATATCTGTAAGTAAAAATGCAGAAATTATTGCAGATTTATTTTATTTATTTATTTTCCCAAACATGTACAAAATAACAAGTATAGTATAAACATAAATATGAACATAGTAAATCAAATGGCATGAAAAAATGGAGACAGTAGGACAAGGACTGTAGGCATGCTAGTGCGCTTATGCACACCCTTTGCAGACCTCTTAGGAATGGGGTGAGGTCAACAGTAGACAGTCTAAGGTTAAAGTTATGGAAACTGGAAAATAGATTTTCCTTGTTCATTAATTTATTCAAACATACACACACCCCTACTCCCATATAGCAGATATCCCCAACCTTTCCAGCTTTGCGGACTGGTGCGAGGGGGGGGAGGTGATGGTTTCACACAAGTGGTGGGCAAACATGTGTGTCCACGCAGCTCTATTTTGCTTGCCCACTGTTCACGCAAGGGGATGCACTCACATGTGCTCACCCAACACTTTGGGAGGCCTGGTTATGAACAGCTCACAGCTTGGTAGTGGGCTATGGCCCAGGGGTTTGGGACCCCTGCCATAGAGTCTCTCTGCAAAGCCATCATGATATGCAGGTTAAAATTTCTTGCAAGCCATACGATTTACTGAGTGACTTTGAATTCTTCTCTCTGAAATTAGTAACGAGAGTTATAATTTATCAAGTTAAAATATGCAGGAACCAGTCAAGGAAGGGAAGATGAGATAAATTAAAATATAATTGTATCCTAGTATGTTCGAGTCACCTCTCTCTCACTGGAGGTATATGAATCTATTTTCCCTAATTAGCTCCCTTCCAAATAGTTTGCTTTAATTAAAACTCACATCTACAAAGTTAATGCTAGAAAGCTGTAGTCTAAGAAGTCTGCAGGCTATTGGGTTTGGCCAGATTGATTGGCTGAATTAATTAAATTCATATACAGTTTTTAGCCAGCCACACTGCCATCCAAGTATTGGAGACTACTAGATCTCTCCAGGCCAATTTGCCTGTCAGAGATGAAGTAGAAATAGCTTTATTTAGGACTGATGAATATACAGTAGATTATACTTGATTGAAAGATCATTACTCATGCAAGTTTTTTCCAAAAGCATTTTCAAATATATAGACACAACAGGATGTATTAAAAGATTTTCTTATTAAAGTAATATGGCTTCTTTTTCAAAACAGATATTACGTAATTGGAATTGAGCTTGAAGCTTTTTATATGCTTTTTAAAAGCCAGTGGTGGGGAGCTATCAATGAAGTTATAAGCACCCTTAAACCAAAAAGGCTTCCATTAACTGACACACAAGCAATGGAACAATTCAAGAAAAGATTTGGCTATAGGAAAGCTATTAAATGTAAGGTATGTTTTAAGGGTTTCAATATCCTAGAGGACAAGTCTGTAAAACTTGTATTTATATTACTGTGACAATTATAATGACAAGTATCTTAAAGCAAACGTAAGCATCAAGACAAACTAATCTTTATTACTGTTTTTCAAACCTAGTTTCTGTCCCCTTTCTGCTAATGCTTTTCCTTTCTGTTCCTTGACTTTATATTTAACCTCCATAATAGAACAGAGCTTCTGCAATTCGTCGGCTGTATAATAGCAATAATAATAGTCAAAGAATTCATAATTTTGGTGCAAAATTGTTAAATTTTCAAGAGCCCAATGCAATTTTGTAAATGACCTTCTGATTGTTCGGTTATTTGTGGTAACTATTTCACATGTTGCAATTTTCAAGTGATGAACAGGTATCCTGTTTCATTTTTGAGTAAAATGTGCATTGGAGGACCAAACTTAACAATGTTAAAGTGTCCTTTGAAATTAAACTCCCATTAAAAAAAACCTAGTTAGCTTAATTTGGGAATTGAGGCAGATAATTAATATATGTGCACATATGCTAGAGGAAAATTCAAATCTTGCTTTCTGTGGTGTAATAGCAAACATCTTCCAGTAAAGACATTGCTTATATTTGAAAAGAAAACTACCAGTAGCCTGTTTCATATTCAGATTTTTTTTTTCTTGAGGGGCAGTGTGTGAGACCTGTGTGAGACCTGTAGGAGAATTTCTTCTACATTTACCACAATTTCTTTCCTTATCACTCCCTCTAACTGCCATATCATTTTTAGAATGTAAATAATTTCACCAGTTGATAGCACATTCCATAAATCCAATTTTTTAATATCAGATCTGTAAATTTGTTCCAGCTACACAGAATTTTTTATACAATTCACAATAAGATCTTTTTACTTTATATTGCTTTTAAAAATAATAACAGAAAAGGAAAAGGAAAGAAACAAAATACAGGCATGATTATACTACAAATGCATTCTCAAAAGTAACATATAAAACGTGCTTTAAAAGTGAAAAATCACAACAGAAAAAAAAGAAATAAAACATATTATTATATAATGTTTTGTTGAACAGTCAGACAGATGTTTAAACAGGATGCATTTTTTAAAATTCACCTGGTTCTTTCCAAGGACCTGAAATAGGCAATTGGTATTAAAGATGTCATGTCCCAAGTAAAACTGCCTTTTGCAATTGACAGATGGTGATTTTGTGAATTCCAAAACTATTCAAGTGCTGTTCCAATGTTTTAGAATTGTATCCAAGGCATCTATTAATGTTGATGTTACTTTTGCTTTCTTTTGCCATAGTTATTCGACTTTTATTTGAAGATTTTGTATTTTGTTATTTTCTCCAGGTTTTTTTTTCTCTTCTATTCTGTTGTCTCGACATACTTATCACAATTACATCTTAAAGTACTATATCCCCCCCCCCCAAGGCTATAGTGTCATATGTAACTACTTGAAACCAAGAAGGGATCATAACTGGAAGCATAAATAGCATGTATGGCCTTCACTGTTTTCCTTTCTGTGGTTTTAGAGCCTGACTTTTGGCATGAAATCTGCTGCTGATAGAGGACTGGCTGCCATCTTCCTTACCTTCTGTCGTAGGACCTCCATCAACAGTCTTGCTATTACAGATGATTATGGCTATGCATACATCCATCATGCCTCTATTTACAACCGTGTGGCAATTATAGCTCAGGTGGTTAAATTACATCTAACTATTAATCAAAGGCGTTCTATTCCAGTGAGCCAAGGTAAGAAAGATAAGATGCTGGCAACAAGTTGTGACTACCAGATTTCTACCCCTTTCCTATTATATGAAACACTAAAAGTCTGAATTTGGAAACTATATAAATAAAACAAGAAATGAATAGGGAGGAGAGGAGAGGAGGAAGCAAGGAGGAGAGGAGAAGAGAGGGGAGAGGGGAGAAGAGAAGGGAAAAGAAGAGTTGGAAGGCACCTTGGAGGCCTTCTAGTCCAACTTCTCAGGCTGCTGGGGGTTGCGAGGATGGAGATAGTTCCTGCCACTGCCACCCGTCCCCTCAAACCAGCAGCACGAGAAGCCCTGAACTTGCAGAAAGAATTACGGGCATCTTTGCATGTTCTGGACTTCTTAAGCAGCTAAGGCAGGGGACGGGATGGGATGGAGATAGCTCCTGCCAACCATTGGACAATTGTTTTGCCTCCAGAGCTTCAGGGAAGCTTCCCTAAAGCATCCGGAGGGTGAAACGGCCTTTCCCAAGGCTGAAAATCAGCGCTGGAACTGACATACGATAACTTCTCATGTGCCCGGCGATATGGGTCCTCGTGCCACTTGTGGCATACGTGCCATAGATTTGCCATCATGGACCTATACCATTCAGACAAATGGTTATCCAATCTCTTCTTTAAAACTTCCAGTGTTGGAGTATTCACAACTTCTGGAAGCAATTTGTTCCACTGATTAATTGTTCTAATTATTCTAAGTTAAGGGCTAAACCAAAGTCAAAGCACATTATGGCTCAGCTGAATATATGCACTGAGTCATTGTAAAAAATGCTTATTAAAGAAAACTTCAAGGCATACACAATAGTCATTTAATTAACTATTAAATCACCCTAAGATTATCAGTCCACAATCTTTACCTAGTAAATGAGTAGTCAATGTTTAGAGTTTATCTTTGTACCTATGCCACATATGTTATTATTTTTTTATATATGAATTGTCATATGCTAAGAGCTTTAACACTAATGATCATATAAAAATGCTATAACAATAACAACATCAGCATAATTTGCGTTGGGTTTTTTTTTCCAGGAAAACGAAAACCAGATACAAAAAGTGGTATGTTATAAATCTATTATCTTCTTTTTTATAAAATAAAGCTTTAGGAGCTATTCTATTTTATAATCAATTCTATTTAGCAGTAGACATGCAAAGGTCTTTGAATAGTGGAAACATTACGGGAGCATTCATACATGCAAATTCAATGTTATGTGAAAAATTCTTTCAAAAGTCAATTTTGCTCGATAGCCAGCTGGAGGAGCAAACTAGTTTAATATTGACCACCTCCTCCCTCACACCTCATTGCAGCCAGTAAAGACCCACAGAGTTGGCCTTTTCCAGGTCCTGTCCGCCAAACAATGTTGGTTGGCGGGACCTCAGGGAAGAGCCTTCTCTGTGGCAGCTCCGACCCTATGGAATCAACTGCCCCCAGAGATTCGCATTATCTCCTCCCTACCAGTTTTCCAGAATGCTGTTAAAAGCTGGCTTTTCCGGCAGGCCTGAAATCAAGACTGATTGTTGCAAGTATGGTTTTATAATACATGTGATTTTAGTGATGTTTTTTATTGGTTTTTTACTTACATTGTATTTATACCTGTTGTTAGCTGCTCCAAGTCCGTTTGGAGGGAACGGCATATAAATGAAACAAATAAATACATACATACAGTACATACATACATACATACATACATACATACATACATACATAAATGCATAAATGCATAAATGCATACATACATAAATAAAGTGAAGCTTACAGCATTTTGTGAAAGCCTGAAAACTCTGAATAATTGAGATTATTTTGTTTGCAAACAATATTAATTCAAATTGACATTGTAGCTAGGTGTGATATGACAATGTAACTTTTATCATATTACAGCTACAGTGGTGTCTAGATAGAGATAGATAGATAGATAGATAGATAGATAGATAGATAGATAGATAGATAGATAGATAGATAGATAGATGATAGATAGATAGATAGATAGATAGATAGATAGATAGATAGATAGATAGATAGATAGATACTGTAGATCTCGACATATGATTGCAATTGAACCCCAAATGACTGTTGCTACAGTTGCTAAATTGCTCCATTTTAGAGTGATGGTGATCACATGACTCTAGGACACTGCAGCTGTCTTATGAGTCAGCTATCAAACATCTGAATTTTGATTTCATGGGGTTGGTGCAATATATGAAAATTGGTCATACTGTATTACTTTTTTCATTGTTGTTATAAATTTGAATAGCCACTAAAATAATGATTGTAAGTCAAGGAATACCTGTACAAATTATAACTGTGACCTGAAAATGAATCTTTTTTTTTTAATTTTCAGGAACACCTGCCTTCATAGAAAAGGATGTCATGATTAGAGAAAGAACTAGTGAGTTTTAAATAAATGCAGGATTAACATTGTACCTATTAAGGATGTTTCCAAACATATTTTTGTACACAAATACCTTATTTCAAACACTGCCTTTTTTTCCCTTTGTCCTCTTGCAGTTTCTTCCATTGTGTGGAAGTGCATGTTAAGTGGAGAATCATGGAATAGCAAGATGTTTTTTCTTAAATAGCAGTACAGAATGTACCCTTGGATGTGACATATTGATGATAATTCCCACGGTGGGGGGGTGGGGTTTGCGGTTCCGCACCACTACCGGTCCGAAAACCGGAAGCACCCGCGTGAGAGATTTTGGGGGTTTTTTTTGCTTCCATGCATGCGCAGAAGCAAAAAAATCACTGAAATCTCTCTTGCACGTGCGTCCACTCACAAGATTTTACTTTCTCCTGCATGCACAGAAGCAAAATTTCGCTCAGGCGCATGTGCACGCCCTCCGGTCCCCCCTGAGCTGCGCTTGTAGCTCCACTTTCGTTACCGGAGCTATGGTGTGGCCCATACTGGTAACAACCTGCTACTGATTCTCTTGCTTCTGTCCTGTTCACTGCACTGTTGTCTTCTCCAGGTCCATAATCTCCTTTTTTGAGATCCAACTTAAAAATGAGAGATGTCTGATTTTGATGATTACATTTTTTTAAAATATACAATTAGAACATGATAATGAAGTTATTTAGTTTTTTATAGTAGCACTAAACATTATCTTAACTGGCACCCTGTGAAAGGTAAGCTAGTTGCACTAGATCTGGCTTAGTATCAAATGCAAACAGCTATTTCTCTTGCTTTCACATTTTCTATTCTTTCTATTCTATTTCAAGAAATCCTGAGTACAATCCATTCAAATTAAGTTTGTTGATCCAAATCCATTTATTTCAAAGGAAAGAATTTAATAACATTATCTATTCTCAGCTGTCCCATTGAAATTATGTATAAGAATTAAATATACTTAATATTGACATTGATATTTTGCTTGTGCATGTTAATCATCCATGCATTTAACTACAAGGTATCAGACCCTGAGATACATATATGTTTCCAAATTGTATATGTAAGAGAATAAGATAAAACGGAAGAAGGAAGCCGTAGTACCAGAGCTGCAACAGCTTCTAGTGTCGTTTAAGACCTGTTTTATACAATGCAAAATGAAAATCATTAAATATATTTCATGAATTCAAATTCACTCTTTTTAATTAAAATAGGGAGGTGGAAGGACCAGAATGGAGTCAATTGGGAATGGGGAAAGGTTGAAAACAAGTAAATACTACAGGTCCTCTCACTCTGAAATAAAATTTTGTTTTCAACTTGTGTCAATTCCATATTGATTCCATTTTGTCCTGGTCCCACCATCTGCCTATTTTGGGAGTGTCATAGAAAGTCTGCCGTATTCTTACACTTTTATCGGACTGTTAACACACATCAGTTCTAAATCTACAAATATATATCATTTATATTTGGCCCACCATTTGCAGAAAGTTTATTTTTATTTTGTTTTTGTTTTATTTTGCTGGAATGCAGTTTGCTTTAGGCTTATCTGCCTATGTTGCTTTTCTGACATCAAAATCGGCAGCAATAATAACAAACTAACTTTAATATTAATTACACAAAAACAAAATGATGAACAGAGCACCAATACATAGCTAGCATGTAATCATTCTACTCTATAGAGCTTTTGCTTTCCTTCCTTAAGGTCAGGGATCACTCTTGCCTCTTGTTGTCTATCAGCTTGGGGACCCACAGCTTTGCATCTAGCAGCCCAGTGTGGTTCCCTTGAAGCGCTTCATTTCCTTTTGGCTTTGAGGGCAGATTATCTAATACCCGATGACCGAGGATGGTTGCCGATCCATTTTGCTGCCTATTATGACAACATGACCTGTATCACAGTCCTCTACCGAAAAGACCCAGAACTGATAGAGGCAGAAACTCAATCTCTGTGAGTAAACAGAAGGGGGTAACCAGGAAGAATGTTGAGGTGTGGGGTGGGGGGGTAGTCCAGAGGCAGGTTGCTTGGTGAATTTAGGAAGCTGGTACAGTTGAGAATGAAGGAGGAGTGGGTGGGTGGGTGGAATGATTGGGTTGGTTTTGGACTACTGTGAAGCCAGAAGGGAGGTTAGAGTGAGAAGACCTGTGGGATTTATTTATTTGTTTATTTATTTATTTATTCAGTTTCTATACCATCCAATCAAATGATTCTTGGGAGCTATATACAGTAATTGGATGTGGTTGTCAGCTGTTAACTGCATTGAATTGGCTCTGGAGTGTAGCTTCAGGGGAAGGGAAGCCTGGACAGAGACTTGGGGAGAGGGTGGAAGCAGGAATTTTGGCAAACTGGCCCTCAAACATGGAACAAAGTGTTGATTATCACCTATAAAGCCCTACATGGCATAGGACCAGACTATCTCCGAGACCACCTTCTACCACACAAATCCCAGCAACCTTCTACTGCACAAATCCCAGCGACCGATGAGGTCCCACAGAGTTGGTCTCCTTAGGGTCCCGTCGACCAATGTCAACTGGCGGGACCCAGGGGAAGAACCTTCTCTGTGGGGGCCCTGACCCTCTGGAATCAGCTCCCCCCGGAGATTCACACTGCCCCCACTCTCCTCACCTTGTGGAAGAATTTAAAAACTCATCTTTGCCGCCAGGCCTGGGGTTCCTTAGATCTTTCCCCCTGACCAGTGAATGCATTAGTTTGATTGTTGAATGAATGATATTAATGCTTTTTTTTCTTTTTAATTAGAATTTTAAAGATTGTTTTTAATGTATTAATTGGATTGCTATTATTCTTGTTTTTCTGTATATGCTGTGAGCCGCCCCGAGTCCTCGGAGAGGGGCGGCATAAAAATCTAAATGAATGAATGAATGAAGGAATGAATGAACGAACGAACAAACAAACAAACAAACAAACAAACAATTGAAGGCATGATAAGTAAGGAATCTGGGAAGATAGATATGAATACATATGCTTATACAAGTAGTCCTTGATTTACAGCAGTTCATTTAGTAATCATTCAAAGTGACAAAGGCACTGACTTATGACTGTTTCAAACGTACGACCATTGCAGCATCCACACGGCCACATGATCAAAATTCAGGCACTGGGCAATTGGTTCTTATTTATGACAATTGCAGTGTTCCACTGACATGTGATCCTCTTTTGCGAAGAGGATCAAAGTCAATGGGGAAGCAAGGTTCACTTAACCACCGTGTTACTAACTTGACAACTGCAGTGATTCACTTAACCGCAGTGGCAAGAAAGGTTGCCAAATGGGGCACAATCCATTTTATTACTGTCTCACTTAGCGACATAAATTTTGGACTCCATTGGATTATCTGCATATGCACTGGTATCTTCTATGCTAGCACCAAACCAAATAAGTCGCTCCTGAGTCAAAATTCCCATGTCTTATTGTGTGCAAATTTTATCTAGCTCAACACCTTGTTTTAATAATAAATCTTAGGAAGATCAGCTAAGGGGAATGTAGTATGATTAGAACAGAAATAGTTTTTTAAAGGATATGAAATTCTGCTAGGCTCCGTACACCCTTGCCCTTGAGTTTTGGTCCCGAGTCTATGGAGAGGGGCGGCATACAAATCTAATAGATAGATAGATAGATAGATAGATAGATAGATAGATAGATAGATAGATAGATAGATAGATAGATAGATAGATAGATAGATAGATAGATAGATATTTTACCAGAAAAATTAACCTTATCTGACAATCTCAGAGGCCTCATTAGAGCTTACTTATCAATATACTAATGTGCCTCAGCTTAATAATTGTAATGGAGCTTGCCCCTGAGAGTCCTAAGTCATGATAATCATAAAGTTGAATTACCACATGACCATACCTGCTTTTACAATCTTTCTTTCTTTCTTTCTTCCTCTCGCTCTCTTTCTTTCCTTCCTTTTTCTTTTTTGCTGTGGTTGTAAAGTGACTATGGTGGTTGTGAAGCAAAGCCCTTGTTCACTAGGAGACATATTTGTAAAGAATCATTTTCAATTTAAAAATATGGCAAAATGCAGTCAAATGACCGGAGGACACTGCAAATGGCCGTAAATGCAGGCTAGTTTCCTTGTGCCCAACAAGTAGTTTCGTGACTGAGAGTGTAAACCATTGGAACTTGAACTGGGCCATAAGTACCTTTGGGGGGTAACCCACTGTAACTCTAAATGGTTGCTAAGCAACTAGTCCTAACTCAAGGAATACCAGTACATTAAATAAAATCCAGTGTATTCCTTTCAATTTGGTTCATATCACAGTATTTTATTGTTTTTCTTTCAATAGATATCATTCCACACCACTTTTGCTTGCAGCTGCATCTGGAGCACTAGATAGTATCAAGTATTTGTTTTCTCTTAAAGCTGATTGGCTAAAAAAAGACAGTGAAGGAAATAACATAATACATCTGGCTGCGCTGAACTTCCACACAGAAGTTTTAAAGCATCTAATTGAGTTAAATAACCCTGCTCTCCCAGTTTGGAAAACTCTTGTTGGTAAGTACCCTATACACTGTAGTAATTCTGATTAAATCACTGGAAATTTTCAGAGTGGGATTAAAAAGGTAAAGGTTTCCCATGCTCAGTTATGTTCAATTCTAGGAGATGGTGCTCATTACCGTTTCTTAGCCAAGGGAACCAGCATTGTCTGAAGACACTTCCATGATTATATGGTCAGCATGGCTATAAGCCAAAATGCATTAATGCTGTTACTTTCCCACCCAAGTGGTGCCCGAGGGTGAGCTACTGCCCGGACAGGGGGGAACACAGTGGGGTAGCAAAAATGGAGCTCCACCCCAGAGTGCCCAATTTGTACTGAAAGAAGTTGAAAGAAAATGCAGGGTGTCCTGTAGCAGAAATTTTGAGTAGTTCAGAGAACTGGCAAATAGCATCTCTGTCTGGCCCCAGAATGGGGAGGGAATGGAGATTTTGCAGTATCCTTCCCCCAGGAATGGGAAGAAAAAGGAGATTTTACAGTATCCTTCCCCTGCCATGCCCACCAAACCACACCCACAGAACCAGTAGGGAAACATTTTAAATTTCACCCTTGGATGTGGTGCTTGGATCTTAAACTTGTGCTGTCAGTTTTCTATCTGATAAGCCCAGTGTCTTTACTCACTGATCCATAATCCGTATGCCAGATTCATGCTTCCCTTCTCCTGGATGTCTAAAGGTCTCTTTTGCTGACAATGTGAGGGTAATGTGATAAAAAAAGAAAAAACATTCCACAGAGGTGCTACAGCAGATGATGAGAGGTCCCTATTCAACAAAGATAATATCGCAAAGGACTTGGATGAGTAATTTGTGTCAGTACTGGACTATAATATTATCAAATAACACAGGGGTTCTCAAAGTTTTGGGCACCATAACCCCCTATAATTATAAATATGTTTATGTAACCCTCACAGACAAACAAATCAAATGGACTTTGGATTGGGCAAGAAATGAATATATCCCTGACTTTTAACACGAAAAAGAATCTGTATGTAAAATAAAACAAATATAGATACTGTACTTCCAAATTTGCAAAATCAAATTTATAAAATCAATCCCTTTATTTAGAAATAAATAATAAACCAACCAAATATAAAATTAAATATGTATTGGCCATGATGAACTTCTCCACTTTTCCAAAACTCCAAAAATCTGCCTAATGGTTTAGATATATCTTCCCATGCCTCTGGTTTCCTATTGATTTTAGATCAATATATTTTTTCTGATTTCTGGAAAACCTTAACTGATTGCTTGCTTACTCCGGCAAAGCAGATGTGAATGCTGATGGTCTTCTTTGGGTGCATGTGCTGTGAGATTTGCAACCCTAAGTTATAATAGGACCATGTCAAGTTTGCTTTGCTTTGCTTGAGTAAGCTGACTACTGGTTTGTCCAGGAAAGCAGAAGCAAGATTTAAAAATGAGGCTGCTTGGCAGAACACACACACACCAATGTGAATTTCTTCCTCAGATTAGTTTATAATCCAGCTCACAATTAGAAAATCTCTGTGATAAAAGAACCACAGGCCTTGTATTCACCATTAACTTTCCTGTTAGACCATAAGGAAAAGCACTGTTGTAAATCAGAATTAAGGCAACTTTAAGCATGTGCATGTGCAACCATGAAATGTTAACAAATTATTGTTAAAAATCGTAACAGGTATGCTGGATTGTGAATCCTATAATAGGAAACGAATGGCAATACGTTGTTTAGAAGTACTTTGTCTTGCCAAAGATGATTACTGGAAATGCATATTGGAGGCAGGTGAGATATCGTGTGTACCATTTGTCACTTTTTCTGCTAGACGTTATTTTAATAATAATGTACATAGAGAAAGAGATCAAGCCAGCTTCTCTGTCTTCTGGAACAAAAGTCCCCAACCCCTGGTCAGCGACCCATCACTGATCCACGGCCAGCCAGGGAACCAGGCTGCACAAGCGAGCAAAGCCCAATCTGTGCATCATCATCATCATCATCATCATCATTTATTTATTTATTTATTCATTAGATTTGTATGCCGCCCCTCTCCGAAGACTCGGGGCGGCTCACAACAATAAAAACAGTACAAATCCAATAATTAAAATCAGTTTAAAACCCCTTGATGTAAAAACAATCATACATCTCATACAAACCATACATAAAATGGAAACGGCCCAGGGGAATCAATTTCCCCATGCCTGATGACAGAGGTGGGTTTTAAGGAGTTTACGAAAGGCAAGGAAGGTGGGGGCAATCCTAATCTCCGGGGGGAGTCAATTCCAGAGGGTCGGAGCCGCCACAGAGAAGGCTCTTCCCCTGGGTCCCGCCAGACAACATTGTTTCGTCGACGGGACCCAGAGAAGGCCAACTCTGTGGGACCTAACCAGTCGCTGGGATTTGTGCAGCAGAAGGCGGTCCCGGAGATATTCTGATCCAATGCCATGAAAGGCTGTATAGGTCATAACCAACACTTTGAATTGTGACCGGAAACTGTTCGACAACCAATGCAGACTGCAGAGTGTTCATGTAACATGGGCATATTTAGGGAATCCCATGATTGCTCTCGCAGCTGCATTCTGCACGATCTGAAGTTTCCGAACACTCTTCAAAGGTAGCCCCATGTAGAGAGCATTACAGTAGTCAAGCCTCGAGGTGATGAGGGCGTGAGTGACTGTGAGCAGTGAGTCCCAGTCCAACTGGTGCACCTGGTGCATTGCCCTATGTTAGCTCTAGTGTGCCGGCCAGCTGGTTTTTGGCCTTGGGGAATGCCTTTTTCATCCTCCTCAGACTTCAGGAGGCTTCCCTGAAGCCTCCGGAGTGCAAAAAACAGCCTAAACGGGCAAACCAGAAGTTCGGAAAAATTGACTTCTGGTTTGCCCGTTGGACCATTTGTCGCACTTCGGAGGCTTCAGGGAAGCCTGAGGGCAAAAATGGCCCAATGGGGGCAGGGATCCTGCATGCATGGGGATGCGCGTACATGCAGTGTGGCACACATGGGGGTTGTGTGCCAGCGTGCATGCACTAACATGTATGCACACTCCCATTTTTGGCATGCAAGAAGAAAATGGTTGGCCATCACTGGTATATACAAATATTAATTCACTGAAATGAAGGGGTGTGGATCAATAAAAAGAAAAGGGAAGTACAGAGAAAATATTGCTTATTATTTTAATGTGTGTTTTACCATGGCAAAAGCATAAAAGTTCTTTTATCTTCTTTGGTTCAATGGTAAGGAAGAAAATAGCAAGCCAAGTTTAAGGTTTTGCATATTCTGTGAGGCTTATTTGTCTGCCTAAGTTTATATAATGGCCATCTAAGCCATTATATGGCCTCAGGCATAACCAAATAGCATTCCACTAGAGTCAGGATTTCTGAAAAAAGGGCTGTGACATTCAGGTACCCAGTTTTGCAGTCCATTGTGGGTATGTTTTTGCAAATTTTCATGGGTATAGATATGTAGGTCTTAGTTTGGCTTCGTTTGCCCTGAAGATGAGGAATGTTATCTCATTTAAATGTCGCCAAGATTCTACACACACACACACATTCATTCTGCAGTGCAAGTCATTCCTCCTTCAGATTTCACTGCATTCCCCCCCTGCTTTTCTCAGTTGCTCAGAAGTTCTTAACCAAAGGAATGCACCTTCTCTCTGCTCGAGTCGCTTAAGGAAGTCAGAATTTTGGCAGGGGTGGGTTCTCGCTGCCAGTTCATTTCCTCATGTGCTGTGTAGCAGAAATACAAAGTCGAAAAACAGATGGTGACTTGTGCAAAGTGTTGGAACTTGACTTCTATGAATGCTCAGAAGGAAAAAAAGTTATTTAAACTTTTTTTAAAAAATTATTTATTTATTTATTTATTTATTTATTTATTAGATTTGTATGCCGCCCCTCTCCGAAGACTCGGGGCGGCTCACAACAATGAAAAGACAATAAAAACAAATCTAATATTAAAAATAATCTAAAAACCCCAATTTAAAGAACCACTCATACATACAAGCATCCCATGTATAAATTCTATAAGCCTAGGGGGAAGTGAAATTTCAATTCCCCCATGCCTGACAACAGAGGTGGGTTTTGAGGAGCTTGTGAAAGGCAAGGAGGGTGGTGGCAACTCTTGATATCTGGGGGGAGCTGGTTCCAGAGGGCTGGGGCCGCCACAGAGAAGGCTCTTCTCCTGGGTCCCACCAAATGACATTGCTTAGTCGATGGGACCCAGAGAAGGCCAACTCTGTGGGACCTAACCGATCGCTGGGATTCGTGCGGCAGAAGGCGGTCCCGGAGATATTCTGGTCCGATGCCATGAAGGGCCTTATAGGTCATAACCAACACTTTGAATTGTGACCGGAAATTGATCGGCAACCAATGCAGACTGCATGCTAACAGACTGGCACCGACCAATCTGGTTTGGTGATGTCATCATGACATCACCAGCGGGTCACTACCAGTTCAGGCAAACTAGCCCGAACCGGGAGAAACGCAGCCCTGAATCTTGGAGAGGTTCACAACATATTGCATTTTCTGTAACTGGTGGGTTGTTTTTGTTCTTGGTGGCAGGTACCATACCCTCATTAATCAGCTTGTTGAAGAGCGAAGACATCAAATTGGAGTGCCTCACTCTGGGAGTGCTGAGTAACATCTCCACCCATGACTCAATTGTCAGAGCCTTTGTAGAAGCTGGAGGCATTCCCGTGTTAATTAAGCTCTTGTCTATGGAAGAACCCGAATTGCTGTCTCGTTGTGCAGTGTTTTTATATGATATTGCCCAGCTGGATGATAATCAAGTCATCATCGCTGAACTGGTAAATCTAATCGGGGGGGGGATGTTCACTTTTGTGGTTACCCTTTTTTAATACATTAATCAGAATAATAAGATGAGCATGCCTTTCCATGGTAAGGAACACACCTTTTATTATTTGTGACATTATTTAGACTCGTTTGATGTTTACAAGTACAGTATTATATAGTAGAGGCCTGTCTGAGTACATTTGACCACTTCTGAGTTCTGCTTTCCATTGCAGCCACAACTGTGACTTTTGTTGTTGAATGGGTTTGAAAAATCAGGAATATGCCTTGACTGTAAGTTACAGTCTGTAACCCTTTCTTTCTACATTAAACTCTGAAATGAATTTCTGCCCCAATGTTAATGATTGCTGAGCTACATCTTAAACTAATTTTAATTATAGTTAATCTTTATCTTTTTTTAAATATATATTTTTATTAATTTTCTTTAAACACACAAGACAGACAACATTTAACATTTAAAGGAGCTACCATTGCTCCGCTTGTCTTAGAAGTCTAACTAGTAGAAAAAAAGAAAATCTAACTATGGTCAGATTAATACAGGAATACAATTTTTAATATTTGTACATTCTTTTTTAAATTTACATCTGTGTTTCCATTTTTATGTTATAATTCATATAACTCAAATAAGTTCTCCTGTCTATAAAATATCGTTTTGATAATATAATTAAACTATTTGAAATCAATTAATTAAACAAGTAATTAAAAAAACATTTAAAGTCATTGGTATTAAAAAATACTCTATCATTATACTTACAATTGAATTTATGAAATTGAATATATATGAAACTGAATATATATATGGTAGATTATTAAGAGTATTTTTTAAATTGAATAAGATTTTAATTATTATAAAATATTGTTATAATAGATATAAAGTAATAGATTAAAAATAAAGTTAATCTTTATCATTGGAATTCTGCTTGACTTCAGATATGAATTTTTAAAATACATATTTTGACAACAAAAACACTGATTCGTTTTTTTTAAAATGGCCATGTGATGAGCTGAAGAAGAAAAGGAGAAGGATTCTCAGAGTTGAAAGTATGCAATCTTTGAAGGTGTATTCTGTTTTGTGAACTACAGTGTATTTAACATGGCAGGTTGATTTTTTTTAAAGTTATGCTAGAATTCTGATAGAATATTTCTGTTGGTGGAGAAAAGGAAAGCGATCCTCACTGAATTTTTCTCTTTCCTTTCATCCCACCGACCCATCAAGGCTAAGGAAGCTACCATAAACCCTACTCCTCCTACCCCATATTCCAGGAGATCTCAAGAACTGTGGAGAGAAGGAGTAAATTAGGAATGATTGCCTTTTCACCCCATGGAAAGTTAAGATTTTGTTAGATTCACCCCTTTGTATTGTTTGTTCTTATTCATTCTACTGTTGCCTGTGTACCTTTAATGTAGGGTGGAATTCCTGCTCTCATCAATCTGTTGGAAGATGACTTACAAGATCTGCTTGTGAATGTAATGAGCTGTATCCGAGTATTATGCAAGAATAACAAAGAGAATCAGCTGCAAGTGAAAGAAATGATGGGTATTGAACTCCTTGTCCAGTTCTTACATTCAGATTCAGGTAAAAACAAAAATAGTAAAATTGGCTAATCAGTTTTAAGGGAATGAAATTGCTTACTGATCACTTAACTTTCTACATCACTTTACTTCTGGAGTGATGGGACTTGCAGAAGACATCCATTTCATCAGTGGTATCTATTCTCTAATAAACAGACATAGTTAGACTCAGCAATAAAATGCAGTCTTAGAAGTCTCAGTGCCAAAGAGAGTAGATACTAGGAAATTTTCACCTTTTCAAGGGTGAGTCAACCTTGAGCCTACTGAGATTCAATCTGCCAAACTGCTGGCAGCTGGTGATCAGCAGAAGTAGCTTGCAGTAGTCCACTCTAATCACTGCACCAAGGTGGCTCTTAGTATATAGAGTATAGGTACAATAGTGATTACCATTTGAGGATTCATTCATCAATTTGAGGTGATTTGTCATTGGTCAGAGAAATAAAAAACTTTGATTCCTGTATTTTTTTCCGCTTAAAGATATCTTGGTGGCAGTGGCCTCAGCAGTAATTGCAGAAATTTCTCGTGGGAATATGGAAATGCAGAATGCTATTGTGGCAGAAAATGTAATTGATCCTCTAATTCACCTTCTTAGAGGAAGGAAAATCGGTGTCCAGGTTAAAGGAGCAATGGCAATTGAGGCACTCTGTGAAGGGAACACTATTATCCAGATGAGATTTCTATCCAAATCTGTGACCAAGTTCCTTCTGAAGCTCCTGAAGGCAAGTATTTCGGGGGGTTTTAGCAGACCCAAGTCATTGTAAGTATAAGGGAATGGTAACGATGATGACAAAACACAACAACATTGACGATGATGACCATGGCAATGATGACAACAGTTTCTTAAAGTTTACATCGCTAGACTTTCCCATTATTATTATTATTATTATTTATTAGACTTGTATGCCGCCCCACTCCAAGGACCCGATTATCTGTCCCCTAACCTGGTCCTTCAGGTCTTCCAACAATAACTGAGTTCACCCACTGTTCTGTCGGGCTCTCTGGTAGACTCCTCCCAAAAATTCACAGGTACAAATTTCAGACACACACACGTTTGAAAATTTAAAACAATGTTCTTTATAATGAAAATTCACTTAAACTAAGCCCTCTTTTGGTATAGCAAAGAGCACTCGTCTCCAAACAAACTGGTAACTTGTACAAGTCCCTTATCAGTTCTGTGATACTTAGCTTGCAGCTGTGAGGCAATTCACAGTCCTTCTTCTTTTACAAAGTGAAACACACTTTGCTCTGGTTTAGTTTCAAAGCGGGGGAAAATCAGCACACAAAAGGTCAAAGTCAGTAAAGCAGTCATGAAACACAACAATCAGATAATCCTCCACAATGGCCAAACCCACAGGCTGCTATTTATAGCAACTTCACTAATTACCACAGCCCCACCCAACCACAGGTGGCCTCATTTTCTTTGATAATAATCTCTCAGTTGTTGTTGCCTATGCATCGCTCTCCACATGCGTGGCTGTATCATTAACTCTTGTTCTGAATCCAAGGAGGAGCTAGATAATTGATCTCCTTCTGAGCTGTCTGCCACACTCTCCTCCTCCCTGTCACTCATGTCTTCTTGGTCAGAGGAGCCTTCATCAACAGATTCCACCGGGGGCAAAACAGGCCTGCAGCATGTGGATGTCTCCCCCACATCCACAGTCCTTGGGGCAGGAGCTGGGCCAGAGCTAACCACAACAACCCACTTGGCTATTGTGGTCCTTTTCTTTCCTCCCCTTTCTTTTCATCTTTCCCCAAATTAGAGACTTCTCCAGAAAGTTGGGCTCTCACATAAAGGTTTTAAAATAGGATAATTTCAGCCTGGTGATTTGTGCCTCGGGTGAGATCTGGATTAGTTTTTTTGATGGTCCGTTGGCTAGTTATCTTGGTTCTCCGTGGTACTATCAGGAATCTTCTTCAACAGCAAAGTTCAAAAGCATCAATACTCTTCCTATGGAGTAATGCTTATGTTCATAAGCTTTCATATATAG
The DNA here is from genome assembly GCF_031021105.1 of Erythrolamprus reginae. NCBI lineage: Eukaryota > Metazoa > Chordata > Lepidosauria > Squamata > Dipsadidae > Erythrolamprus > Erythrolamprus reginae. The sequence continues at coordinate 201,643,960 of NC_091950.1, forward strand.
CTTTCTCGTTTTGCTTCAACTTCTAGGCCTTTCACTTGAAGGTGAAAGAACAAGGGGCTCTAACCCTCTGGGCCCTAGCCGGACAAACTCTGAAGCAGCAGAAATTCATGGCGGAACAGATTGGATACAATTTAATTATAGACATGCTTCTATCACCATCTGATAAAATGCAGTGTGTTGGTAAGTCACTGTTGTTCTGCATTAACATGCACAAACACACATAGGATGTTCCAAAATTCTTAACTTGTATTTGTTACTTTTGTTGTTTTGGAAGGAGGAGAAGCTGTCATAGCTCTTAGCAAAGACAGTAAAATTCACCAGAACCAAATATGCGAAGGGAATGGAATCGGCCCTTTGGTCCGACTGTTGAGAAGTGGAAGGATAGCAGAAGGCACCCTCCTCAGTGTGATCAAAGCCTTGGGCACAATGTGTATCGGTCTGTAGTTCCTTTTATCTCGCTCCTAAAGTATAACAGTGTTAAAACCTTTGAGTAAGAACCATGGAAGGGCCTAGGAATGGGTAGGCTTAATATTATACAATATTGGACAAGTTTAAGAGCTACATCAGTCCATTCCCCCCATATGGCAACCTTCTCCACAAAACAGATGCATTATCAAAATACTGTAGATCTAATCCTACATCTGCATAGTTTGTGACTAACAAAGCCAATTATAGCTCAGTCATGATTTAGTTGATTCTTTTTCTGAATTTCCTGGTATAAGCTTTAGAGACTATAGTTGGCTTGGTGAGATTTTTTTTAAAGTAAGTCTAAAGAAACCATCAGAAGAGATGGTATGAAATTATTGCTAGCAAATATTTTTTCTAGAAGACCTTATCCAAGAATAGACCTTAATACAACGGTCCCCAAACTACGGCCCGTGGGCCGGATGTGGCTCGATGAGGTCTTTTAACCGGCCCGCAGCAGCTCACGAGATTTTACTGATCGATATAATAAGCTCCCGAATCTCCTGTCTACTCACCACGGTCGGCTGCTGAGCGAGGAGAACGTGGAGAGGAAAGGGGGTGGGGAGGAAAGTGGGCCTGCAATTGGCCGCTTCCTTTGCTCGCCTAAAGGCGAGAAAGAAATTGGCCAATTGCAGGCCCGTTTTCCTCCCCGCCCCCTTGCCTCTCCACCTCCTCCTCCCCACCTCCTCCTCCGCGCTGAGTGGATGCAAAATTCAGGAAAAGGCGATTGGCGATTGAAAAATTGTCCACTGAAAGTCACAGCTAAGTGCACCATGGCTAAGTGTGTGTGTGGGGGGGAGGCAGATGCTTCAAAACCCCTGACCTCCCTCGCCTCCCCCCTACGGCACAAGGCGAGCACACCTCGCCGCTGAAAGAGGCAGCGGGGATCACCCGGACGTCCCCCCATATATCCTTCTAAGTTCTACCTCAGTACATAATGCAGTATTCTGACTGTACTATATCATACAGATGTCAGCTATAGACTCGTCATTAATCTGCTATCTGACCCTTTTTTAACCCAGGATACCACTAATAAATTTTATTTGTCTAATAAAAAAGCCAAAGGAAAACTAGCTTTGTAAGGTAAAATCAATGCAACTGATGGTAATGGCATACTAAAAGCAGTAATAAAATAATGGTGAATTCTAAACATTCTAAAATATTTTTTACTGTATGGCAATTTTAAAATCTCTTCATCTAGCATTTTAAAACTTTAAAAGTAATCCTAATTCTATTTCTCACAAGATTATATTTCCTAATTTGGGGAATTGTTAGATTGTATTTATTTATCTTCATTCCAGTTTTGATTCATAAGAACTGCCTGGGCAAATCCTACCAGTTTCCTTTTTTAGAAGGTTTTTTAGAAATGGTTTGCCCTTGCCCCCTGCCTAGGTCTGAGAGGGAGTGACTGCCCCAAACTTACCCAGCTGGCTTGGTACCTAAAGTGGGACTAGAACTCCCAGCTTTCCACTCCCTAGCCTGGTGCCTTAGCCACTACACCAAATTGGCTCTCTTACTGTGTTTTTCGGAGTATAAGATGCACCCCCCCCCCCCAAAAGAGGGCAGAAATGTTAGTGCACTTTATACACCGAGTACAGCCATTTTTTGCCTCTCGGAGTCCCACCCACACACCCAATTTTTTGGGGGGGAAAAGGCCCGGGTCTGGGAAGAGGCAGAAGCTTTCATAGAGCTCCTGGGGGGCTGGGGAAAGGCAAAAACACTCCTGTTTTTGCAAAAAAATGAGCAAAATATGGGCCACTTTTTGCAAAAACGAGGGTGTTTTTGCCCTTCCCCCAGCCCTCGGGAGCTCTCTGCAGGTCTCCCAGGCCCTCTGCCCACCCCATTTTTGCAAAAAATGGGTGGAAGGGGGGGCATTTCTGCAAATAGCAGGGTGCACAGAGGGTTTGAGAGGCTGGGGAGGACAAAAACCTATTTTTTACTTACCTCTTTGAAATCTTGGTGCACCTTATACACAGTGCGTCCTATAGTCTGAAAAATACAGTATACATTGTTTATGCTTGGACAGAAAAACATGCCTCATTTCTGGACCCAAAGTGCTTAGCTAGGTTTTGTTTCACTGGGACGTTCCATTGATTTGAGCTACAGCATTTAACATATGCTTGCTTAAAAGTAAAGAACAGTTAAAGAATCATATTTTGAGTGTGCTAATTTCCCCCCTTCTTTTATTTGTATGGATCTTTTGAATGGATCACAATGGATGACATCAAACATCTAGGGGAAGCTCATATAAGCAACCCAGTTAGTCAAGAGAATGTAGTGGATGAAGGGGCCTTTCCAGTACTTGTTTATTTGCTGAAAACTCATCCATCCCTTCAGATAAAGGTGGGTTTAAAATGTTTGTCATACATATCTAAACTAGAGAGTCTTCATTTAGCAACTGCCTCAGATGGTGACTGTTCATAGTTATAATGGTAATGAAAAAAAATAATTTTACAGTCACACACCCCCACCACCACATTTACAACCTTCACTGATCCCTAAAGCAAAGGAAAGCTGAACTAAAACTATTAACATAGTTTCAGTTTCACTTAATGACTACTTCTCATAACAACCAAATTGCCATTCCAGATGGGATCATTACACTAGGATTAGCTATACAGTGTTCCCTCACTTTTCGCGGGGGATGCGTTCAGAGACCGCCCGCGAAAGTTGAATTTCTGCGAAGTAGAGATGCGGAAGTAAATACACTATTTTTGGCTATGAACAGTATCACAAGCCTTCCCTTAACACTTTAAACCCCTAAATTGCAATTTTCCATTCCCTTAGCAACCATTCAGATTATTACTCACCATGTTTCTTTATTAAAGTTTATTGAAAAAATATTTATTAAAGGCAGAGGAAAGTTTGGCGATGACATATGACATCATCGGGTGGGAAAAACCATGGTATAGGGGGGGAAATCCGCAAAGTATTTTTTAATTAATATTTTTGAAAAACCATGGTATAGACTTTCCGCAAAGTTCAAACCCGCGAAAATCGAGGGAACACTGTATATAGTTCTTGAATGGCTTTGATAGTTTTGCTTCATTGAATAGTATAAAAGAAAATACATTTGTAGACTGCTGAAGACTCTAGCTACTGATAGCTTGTTAGATAATGGAACTTTAGACCTTGTATTTGATTTTGCCATAATATCAACATTAATTAAAATATAGATAATATATTAATATTATTTCAGTGTCTAGGAATGAAGTTAGAGGATGAAATATACATAGCTGCTATAGAAACAACTAAAATCAAATGTGTGCAGTACCTTTACACCCAGTAGTTGGCTTCTCAGGAGCAGAAGTGGGTAGTCATATCCTAATGACATAATGACTTTGAAAGAGTGTTTCATAGAATTGGCTAGCTTTGAAAGCCTAAGGTAGACCATGTCTGTGATTAATCATGGCCTAGTGGGCCTCTATTTCACCTCAGCACTGGAATCATAAAACACATTGGCACATGTATACATGCTTAAAGAAAAGGAATATTACAGATTATTGGATCCTGCGGTTTTCCAAAGGATATTAGAATATTCAGTGACATGTATTTGTTATTTGCACAGATAAAAAGGGTTTCTACAATATTTATGCCTGTGTATTTTTATTCTATGCCTGTACACTTTGTTACAGTACTTAAAACTGTTTGCATGACATTTCGGATACATAGGAGAGGAGAAAAGCCTCACAGATTTAGAAATTTGAAAATAAGAAAATACTTTAAACTCATGTAAAAGTTTTTGCTTTTAATTTTTAACTTTTATGATATGCTTCATGCCTATGTAGTGTAACTCCTTGTGTTATTTTCTTCTAAAATGTGATATAAAATGTTGAGAAAAAAATATGGATGTCATATTCTGATAGGGCAGAGATGGCGAACCTATGGCACGTATGCCACAAGTGGCACGCAGAGCCATATCTGAGGGCACTCGAGGTGTTGCCCTATGTTAGCTCTAGCATGCATGTGTCCTCTGGCCAGCTATTTTCAGCCTTCTTTTCAGCCATTTTTGCTCTTCCCAGGCTTCAGGAAAGCCTCCTGAAGCCTGGGAACGGCAAAAAACAGACCAACGGGCCAAACGGAAATTTGTTTCTGTTGGTATATCTCGGTGCAGCTAGGCTACGAGACTTTAGAGTGTGGATGTGTGATACAGCCAGTGACGACACAGACTTAGTATGCTAAACAAGTATTATTTACATATATACATATCTACAAGCACAAAGCAAAAATAATCAACAAACCGCACATAGCAGCATGAAGCAGAAAAATACTCCCCCTTCAGGGTAAAAGGCAAGAAGGTGAATGAGCTATCCAGCGTCAGGAACAGGAGAGAATGCTGGCGCCCTCTTATGGCTAACCAGCCAAAGTTCTTAAAGAGATATCACAACTGTAAAAGTACAAACGACAATTGGTAGTTTAACATACATGGCAACCCCAGAATATCAGTATGTACCATGTACTAACAGTTTCCAAACTTCCAGTTGGTCCATTGGAACGTTTTCGCTGTCCTCAGGCTTCAGGAGGTGTTCCTAAACCCTGGGGATGGCGAAAAACGGCCCAACGGGCCTACTAGAGGTCTGGAAGCTTCAGTGAGGACTGTGTACATGTATGGGGGACAGTGCAGGAGGGTTGTACACATGCACATGGGGGGAGGACATTGCATTATGGGTGTGGGCATGCACACAGGTGCTATTGTGTGCACTCGCACCCTTTTGGCACTCAAGCCAAAAAAGGTTCGCCATCATTGTGATAGGGTTACAGCACCAGATCTGAGCTGCTAAGTCTGGACAACCATTAAATAGCAGCAAAGATATATAACAATTTTACTTTTTTTTCCCTGTGAAAGAGAAAGAGGATTTTCCTTATCCGAAGAAAATATTCTTAGGCACCAAAGGTAGATTTCCCGAAGCTGTAACTTTTTTTTTTTACTCCTCATAAGGTATTATAATTCACGTTTTCATTTTTCCAATTCTAATTAATCTTTAGGTTGAAGTTGCATTTTCCTTGGCTTGTATTGTTCTAAAGAATAGCAGTCTGCAGACTGTGTTACAAGAGAAAGAAGGTTTTAGTTATTTGGATGTCCTTAAGCTTTTTTATGCACCAGATAAGGTAATGACTTCAGTAAAACATTTGGTATTAAAATTATAGAATCAAATAATAAATTAAGAAAGGCTGTGGGTACATTTGGAATTTTGAGGATGCACAGAAATGGTTGGAATTAGCTCAAAGCACAAAACACCCACTTCTCATTTTGATAAGGGACAGAATTGGCCATGTTGACCTTAGTAGATGACATTTTGTGGAAAAGGAATAAAGGAAATGGGACTCTTCTGAGGTTTGTGGATCTCTAATCAATTATCCTTTTGAATAATTTCCATGAGATGCACTTAGAAGATAGTGTCCAACTGTGATGCTACTCATACTTGCAGAGGAATTTTCAGAGAGTAAAAGTAAACGATGGAGCCATGGCACCCTCACAGTCCTATTCCAGGATGCCAAAAGGTACTTACCGGTACTTATCACACTTTAATATCTACACAATGCTGCTGAAATGGCCATCAGAGCTTGGACATGCAATAATATCAGTATGCTGATGACACCAAGCTCCACTTACTGAAAACATCTAACAAATGTCTGAAAGCAACGATAAGTTAGATGTGATCTAAACCAATGAGGCTGAATTCTCACAATCTCTCCCTCCATAATCTAATTCTAGTGCTTTCTTACATTTGAATGTGGACCGCGACATACTAGTATCAAGAATGAGTATTTGTGGAGATTTGGGTTGTCTTTACTCCCTAGTACTGATGATGCTGTGATGTGCTTGTGAAACTTACATCTGGTGTGTGCTTGCCACCTTGTGTGGATGAAGATGGTTTCATTCCCCCACTCCCCCAGGCAATAGATGATAACATGACTGGATATTCTCTTCGTTGGTACAGATACCCTCTTCTAGGTATTAAAATGGGTGATGGCTAGGGCTGACATTAGTGGATAATCTGTTTATTTATTTTATTTATTTATTTTGTCCAATACACAAAGAGGGTTTAGTGGGTATATATCTATATACACATAGTAAAATACATGATGAAGGTTATAGAGGAGATACTCATAGTAAAATATATCTAAGAAAGAATAGAAAAGAAGATAAAGTAATAGAACATATCAACGAAAGAGTAGAAGAAGAGATATAGGAATAGAAGAAAGGTATCTAGGGAAGCATTGCACCCTCTGGCATCTTTCCTAGAGAGATACCTGGTTTATGTCACATCTAACTCTCTACCTGAAATGTTGTGTGTGCACATATGAAAATGTGGAGGAGTGTTCTTGATGGTGCGTATCTGGGGCAAAACAAATGATGGCAATTAAATATGCACAGGTATTAGAAGTAACTACATTTTATATATATATGGATATCTTTTTGCCAATTTAATAACATTTGATAACAGATAGCATTCACTCCAACAGCATCACCTTTTCTTTTTATTATCTTTTCTTTTTTTTTTCTCCTTTTTTTCAGTTACTGTATTATTATTATTATTATTATTATTATTATTATTATTATTATTTATTGGATTTGTATGCCGCCCCTCTCCGCAGACTCGGGGCAGCTAACAACAGTGGTAAAACAACATGAACAATCCAATTAATAAAAACAACTAAAAAACCCTTATTATAAAAAACCAAACATACACACAAACATACCATGCATAACTTGTAATAGCCTAGGGAGAAAGGATAACTTAACTCCCCCATGCCTGGTGACAAAGGTGGGTCTTAAGTAATTTGCGAAAGACAAGGAGGGTGGGGGCCGTTCTAATCTCTGGGGGGAGTTGGTTCCAGAGGGCCGGGGCCGCCCCAGAGAAGGCTCTTCCCCTGGGGCCCGCCAAACGACATTGTTTGGTCGACGGGACTTGGGGAAGGCCAACTCTGTGGGACCTTATCGGCCGCTGGGATTCATGCGGTAGAAAGCGGTTCCGGATGTATTCTGGCCCAATGCCATGTAGGGCTTTAAAGGTCATTACCAACACTTTGAATTGTGACCGGAAACCGATCGGCAGCCAGTGCAGGCCGTGGAGTGTTATACTTTGTATACTATACAGGAATACTAAATTACTTATGCTGCCCTGAGTGTCTTTCCACATGAAGAACAGAATACCAAAACTTTAAATGAATAGTGTAAAAAAAAAAAAAATTAAATCCTTTTAACTCTCCTGGAATTCAAAGTAGATACGGTGGTTTGGTTTGTTTGAAAATATCTAAATGTGAACAATGTTTACAAGTCACTATTTTCTTGTTATTTTAAGGATATCCGTTTACGAGCAGGATATGCTATTGCAATTTTTGCTTACAATAATCCTCATCAGCAGATATTGATTTTAGAGGCTGGACCCATATCAATGCATGTATTTGAACCTCTTCTGGGCTCAGATGTAGAGACAGATAGAGCAATGGCTGCCTTTCAGGTACAAAACTAGGTATTGCAAATATCAATAAGCATTTTGGAAGAATGGAGATGCCACATAGAACTTGAACTTCCCTATTGGGAAGATTCCGTTGGAATAAAAAAAGTAATCTTCCACAATAGTATAGAAAGATTATGACCAGATTTCCTAAATGCAGTTTTCTGGAAATTTCAGCTGCTTAATTCCCCTCAGTTCCCATAAACCCAGTTAATTACTGGTTTGCAAGGAAAAAGCCTTTTTCTAATGGAAGGCTTTCCACAAATTGAAGGGATTGATTGATTAAATTGATGGGATATGTGATGCATTGAGGTGATCCCATGTTTTTGAATGGTCTGCTGAAAAATGGAGTAGCTAGATATGATGAAAAGCAAGGGCATTTATGTTGTTATACATAAGTTTTGAAAAACAATACAGGGAACTTTTTCTGATGAGTCTTGTTTCTACATTTTGTTGGTCTGTTAAAATCGTAATTTTTCAGGAAATATTTGACTGATGGATGATTCAAACTTCTTCAGATATTTCTAGGAGGTGAATTAATATTATGATAAAAATTTTCCTGTTCCCCGTTCTAGGTTTATTGTACACTTAGAGCCAGGGGTGAAATCCATTAGATTCTGACAGGTTCTGGAGAACCGGTAGCGGAAATTATGAGTAGTTCGGAGAATTGGCAAATACCACCTCTTGCTGGCCCTAGAGTGGGGTGGGAATGGAGATACAGTGGTCCCCTGATTATCGCGAGGGTTCCGTTCCAGGACCCCTCGCAATGATCGGTTTTTCGCGAAGTAGCGGTGCGGAAGTAAAAACACCATCTGCGCATGCGCAGATGGTGTTTTTACTTCCGCCGCAGCAGCGAGGAGCCGAAGATTGGGGTTTCCCCACCGCCCACGCAAACTCCTCGCTGCTGCCGCGCCCGCCACTTGTCCGCCTGCCGCTTGTGCACCGCCTGCCTGCCCTTCGCCCGCCCTTCGCCCGCCCTTCGCCCGCCCTTCGCCCGCCCACGCCGTTCGCTCGTGCCGCTTCCCAGCTGAGTCCTGAAGCGAACTTCCCCGTTTGGCTTCAGGACTCAGCTGGGAAGCGGCGCTGGGGTTTCCCTGCTGCCCACGCAAACTCCTCGCTGATGCCCGCCGCTCACCCTCCCGCCAGCAAGAGGGGGAAGACCCAGGGAAGCCGCCCAGCAGCTGATCTGCCCGGTGCCATCTACGCATGCGTGGCCATAGAAAAAAGGGCGCGCATGCGCAGATGGTGTTTTTACTTCCGGGTTGAAAAATCGCCATATAGCCTTTCGCAATGATCGGGATCGCGAAATGCGGGGGATCACTGTATTTCAATATACTTCCCCCTGGAGTGGAGAGGGAATGGGGATTTTGCAGTAGTAACTGTGGGAAGGATGTAGGAGCCCTAGTGGACAACCATTTAAATATGAGCCAGCAGTGTGCAGCAGCTGCCAAAAAGTCAACACAATTCTAGGCTATATTAACAGAGAGTGTTATTCTTCATCCTGGAGTGAAACCAACCTTCAGAATCAGTTATCCTCGACCAATCATCTGGAGGATTCAGTCACTCATTTGCATAATTGCTAGGAGCTGCCCTATAGAACCTCAGATATAACTTGATCCTTCAAAGGATAGGTCGTGGTTAATTTCACTCCCTGAAATCTTTACCTTTCTTTCCATTTGTTAACCCTTAAACGCTATATTAACCAAACAGCCCTTCTAAGGGCTTTAACCTTGCATCCAAAAGGAATCCAACTTTTTCCTTCCCTCATTTGCTAGAGAAAGAAATACAGCTGAGAGGTAAAACAGCAGGAACGGAGCATCTATTAAAGTACTGTGAAACCCCCTCTCAACACCCCCCCCCACCTTCCACGTTCCCAGCGGATAGCGACAAGGGCAATAGAGATCAAGCAAGCCCCAGAAGCAGAGGGGAGAAGCCAGTTGCCACTGAATCTGCTCATGGTGGCTCCGCAACCGCAGCTCTCTCTGCACAGGCTGTTACCCCACCTCCTCCCACAAGGCCTTCAGCTCACACACAAGCAAAAAGGAGAACAAAGGCAAGGCATCCGGCCTCCACCTCCGGACATGAGAGGGAGGGGGAAAGGAGGAGCACAAAAGGAAGCTATGTTTCCTTGTCAACACAGTGAGGCAGAGGGCTTCCAGGACTTTGAGGCTGGCTTCATAGGCAAGCACAATATTGTACCCTCTTCCCCACAGGGCCATATGTGTCTCATAGGGAGTTGCCATATTGGGGAAAGACCACAAGGCAGGACAGGGGGCTGCCATCTTGGAAGAGGACCTAGGGCCTCATGGGGGGCAGACCATTTTGACTTGGGCGCACCTGGTTTACAGACCTTCAAGTGCTCTCAGTCACAGAGTTGTGGGGATTGCCTCATTCAACGGACATACTCGCTCAGGAAGCCCTACGGCATCCAGACCCAGACTGATTACAGCTGACTGCATGGAGAGTGAGTGGAGCAACCTAAGATGCCAGGAATATGATCAGGACGTTATTCACATTATGCAGGCATCTTGCCGCCCATCCACCAACCGCTTCTACTCAGATACATGGAGAACTTTTTGCACATGGTGCTCTAAGGAGGGATTCTCGCCAGATCGTTTCCTCTTCTTAAAGATATTCATAAAACACGGACTCAGTAGGGGATTAACCCCAAATTTGCAGGCAGACAGCAGCACTTTCAGCAGTCCTTCATGTGAACAATATGAGTCACTTTCTCAGGTTCCAGCCATCCGTTGATTCCTCAAGGGGGTATCCAATTTACGCCCACCAGTAATCCATCAATACCCAATCTGGAATCTCTCCTGCATGCTGAAGTCCCTCATGAACCCCCATACAAACCCCTCCGAGAGGCCTAGCTAAGATACCTCTCAGTTAAGGTAGCCTTCTTGGTGGCCATCAATTCAGCCTGTCGTATCTCCCAACTGGCAGCTCTTTCCATCAGAGGAGACCTATGCATCTTCCAACCAGACAATATAACTCTGCAACTCAACCCTTCCTTCATCCCTAAAGTAAATTCAGTCTTTCACAGATCACAGGAACTGGTGTTGTCTTTTTTTTGTGCTCAGCCTGTACATCGCTCTGAGTGGCGATGGCACACCCTGGACATGTACAGAGCCCTCAAGATATACCTAGATCACACCAAGGACCTCAGAAAGATGGAAGCGATCTTCATAGGCTTCCACCATCAATCCCTAAGAACATGAGCATCGTCATCCACCATGGGGTGCCGGTTCAGGAACACCATAAGCCGAGCTTATGAACTAGCAAATCTTTCAACCTCCACAGACATCACACCTCACTCCATCAGGAGCGCAGTCATGTTCGCGGCCTGGAACATGCAGGCATCATTTGAACAGGTTTGTTGAGTGGCAACGTAGACACAACCATCTCAGTTCATTTGACACTACAAGATAGACTCTAACCCATCATCTGACGTTGCCTTCAGCAAGAGAGTTCTACAGCAAATAGTGGATGTTCATTAGAGTGCAAGGTCACTCTACCACCACCACCCCGGACCTCTGCTTTGGTAAGTCCCATTCTGAAGGCTGGTTCCACTCCAGGATGGAGTGACCTGAACCCTCTTCTCATCCTATGGAACCAGTCTTCAGTCCCAGCTACAGGGAAAGGAGGACCACTAAGCCTGAATAGGATCCACGCACAAATCTAGTCTTCGGGATTTGTCACACCTGGGGTTCTACAGGGTGGATCCTAGCAATTATGCAAATGACTGACTCTTCAGTCAGTCTCTGACTGACTCTCTCTGTTCTCCAAAGCACCTGAGTGTAGGACAAGAAGCAATGAGTGGAAACTAAACAGGGAGAGAAGCAACTTAGAACTAAGGAGAAATTTCCTGACAGAACAATTAATCAGTGGAACAAGTTGTCTCCAGAAATTGTGAATGTTCCAACACTGGATGTTTTAAAGAAGATATTGGATGCTTTATTTGTCTAAAGCAGTGTAGGGTTTCTGCCTAAGCAGGGGGTTGGACTAGAAGACCTCCAAGGTCCCTTCCAACTCTGCTCTTCTTTTCTATTCTATTCTGAATCGTTCCACTGGAGTTGGGTGGGAACGGAGATTTTGCAGTATCCTCCTCCTGCCATGCCCACTAAGCCACACCATGCCCAAGCCATGCCCACATAACCAGTAGTAAAAAAAATTGGACTGCACCAATTTGAGCCCATTCACTTGAATTGTAGGCTGCAATCTTTTGCAAATCTACGTAGAATTAAAATTGACTAAATTATGTGAAATTTAGTGAAAGGTAAGTATGTTTAAATTTGAAGCATAATGAATATAAAGATTTTGCAATAAACTAAAATGAGGGTGTGTTAATGAGAATATAAAATGCTTTACCTGCCATCTTAACTAATGCAGATTTTTTCTTCTACTATGATTTTACAATTATAAAATTCCCAGTCCTGTGTGTATTTAATAGTATCATTAAAACGATTAGTCTTTTATATTGTGACAAATAAGAAATGAAAAAATTGCAAAATTATAGGAAACCTGTTTTATCTGTTGTGTCAAAAATTATCTTCTATTTCAGATTGTAGTACTAGCAAAAATTATAATTGATATGGATCAAGTTAGTTTGTCTGCAAGAGGAATTTCTACCTTGGTTGACCTACTATGTTCAGAAAAACCAGCCACTTTAGTATTAACAGGTAACTAATGATGTAAAATGTATATAAAATACTAAAATACTGTGCAGTATCACAGTAGTGACAAACTGTTATTAACTATAATGCAGTGCCTAACAGTGAAGATTTAATGAAGGAAACAGGGTGAATCTTGAGGTGCATTGGTTAGAATGCAGTATTGCAAGTTAACTCTGCTGTTTGCCAGCAGTTTGAGCCTTCCATCACACCAAAATCAGTAAAATGAGGAACCAGATTGTTGGGGGCAATATGCTGATTTTGTAAATGGTTCAAAGGGTAACATTGTAAATGGTTCAAAGGGTAACATACCGTATTTTTCAGAGTACAGTATAAGACTCACCAGAGTATAAGACGCACCTTAGTTTTTGGGGAGGAAAATAGGGGAAATAATCTGCCTACCAGGTATTCATCTAGCTAGCATCCTTAGTCTGGTCAGTTTCAGCACATTCTTTTATCCCCTGGTTAGGGCTTTAAAAAAAACCTTATTTGGAGAGGGTAACAATGAAAGAGCTTGCAAGCCAGTAAGAGCTGGGAACATTGTTAGAACCTGTTTAAGGCTGGAAAGAAAAATTCTGAGCAACTAGAGCAATAAGAAAATACTGCAAAGACTTAGGACTTGGAAAACATTCTTCGCAAAGAATAACAATAAAAGCCCTTGCAAGCCAGTAAGAGCTGGGAACATTGTTAGCACTTGGTTAGGGCTGGAAAGAAACATTTGGAGCAAGTTAGAGCAATGAAAAAAACCTGCAAAGACTTAGGGCTTGGAAAACAATCTTAGCAGAGAGTAAAGTCCCTGGGGGAGGGGAGAATTTCTAGGAGAAAAGTGGTGGTGGAAGAGGTTAATTTATCATGCTTCAGACAGTTAATAGAAAACAGTTAATTGCACTTTCCATTTTCCATTCAGAGATGAATATATTTCATCTCTGACATAAGCAAAGTCAATTTCAGTTAAGAAGTTTGATACTTTCAGACATATCTGTGCACTTCTCCACCTGTAGAAGTGGTTAACTGAATTCAAACACACCTAACTTTTCACCTGGCTGAGCGTACCAAAGAAGAGAAAAGAAAGAATTTTTCAGATTTTGCAATGCTGGGACTACATAAATTTATAAACAAATGTATATAATTTCCATTAGTATTGAGAGTAAAGTGGAGCAGGAAATAAAAATGCTACTTTTGATGTTAAATTGTACCTTACTGCTTCCACAACTGCCAACTAGGCTAATGTAGGCAAAGCCAGAAGCAAAGCCCAATTCATATTTCATTTCCATTCTGTTTGTGCTAAGAAAGGTTTTCAAAAAATAAAAACCAAATCCATTTTAAGTGGCCTGCTACCCCATGATAGGGCATTTTGGCTCAGTTTGAGAAACTCTGGTCTGATACTTTGCAAGTTGTAGTTGTACCGAGTTGTGGAGGATATAATTTACTTGCACAATTTACAAATACTTATGCTTTAATTTCATTTCCCCACCCCAGGAAAATTATTAGCTAGCTTGGCCCACACAAGGGCAGGCATTCCAGAAGCAATCACAAGCCTGGGAACTGTCCAACGTCTTTGTTATCATTTATATGCAAAAGAAGAGGAGGTAGGAATTTAAAATTCTGATCTTATTATTCAGTAGTGACCAGAATCTCTTCCTCCCCACTTGATGTAACTGGAGCATCATATCATGTACTACTGTACTACTGTTTTGTCTTTTACTATTATGTGTTCATTTCATTCTGAACTCTTAGCTCGTCTTTGCTTTCTTGGACCTGTTAGTGGCTGTAGTATCTTTAGACTGATTTTCAGATATCAAGCTCATTCCTGTCCATCAAAAATGTAATATAGTGCTCACAAACTCATACATACGAAACTGGGCAACAGGGAAAAATATATCTGTTCTGCTCTGGCCTACTCGGATCAGAACAAAGGGATGGGGGAGGGGAAGAGAGATATTGAATGATCCTTGACTTTGAATAACCTTGACTCTGCCCCTGAGAACTTGGCACTTTGAGAAACTTGGCACTTTGGGAAACTTGGCACTTTGGAAAACTTTAGCACTTTTATTAGTTGCTGCTGACTGGATTTCCTAAATGAATTGAATTATTCACTATTACCTATATTTGTATTTTCTGCATTTTTTATTTTTATTCAGTTTTATTGGTGTTTTAATATTAATACTTCTAATTTTCTAATATATTTTTATATTTTTATATTAACTTATTAACTTATTCAGATTTATAATTTTATATCTTATATATTTGTAATATTAGTGCACTAATCTATCGCTAATTTAATCTATTTTTAATCAATTGGGGGGGGGTTAACTGATGGATAACTGGGGTGGGTGCAATAATGTGTATGGGATGAATGATTGGTATGAGTGGGATGGTTGGAGTGGGTGGGGTTATGCCAGGAATGGGATGAATGGGAATAGTATGAATGATATATTTGGGCCACCTGACGCCGGAGAGGCGGGAGGGGAAGGGGCACCGATCTCTGGGGTGGCAGAGGGTCGGAATATCCCGGTGTTGCTGGGGAGAGGTAGATATGGTGGGAGCCACGGAGTTAGCCATTCCAGGGGAACGAGGGATCGCCGTCTAATAACTATTCCTTGTTCCAGCTCCATGAGCTCAACCCAGGGCACTGGTGATGAGTGTAACTCTGGCCCTGGGCTCAGGTTGCTGCTGCTCAATGCCAGGTCAGTGGTAAATAAAGCTCTCCTCATCCGGGATTTAATCCTGGATGAGGAGGCCGACCTGGCATGTGTAACTGAAACCTGGCTGGGCCCGGAGGGAGGAGTTCCTCTCTCGGAAATCTGCCCAGCTGGGTTTCAGATATGGCATCAACCTTGACCCCAGGGAAGGGGGGGAGGAGTGGCTATTATAGCCAGGGAGAGCCTTTGCCTGCGTAGGCTCGTTGCTCCGGAGATTGCGAGTCCCTCCTTGTGAAGTTGGACTTAGGGGTTCAGGTGGGCTTGCTTCTCACGTACCTGCCTCCCAGCTGCGTGTCAAAAGCCCTGCCTGTGCTGCTCGAGGAGGTAGCCGGGTTGACGGTGGAATTCCCCGGACTTATTGTCCTGGGGGACTTCAACCTGCCATCGCTTGGCGAAACCTCTGGGTTGGCACAGGAGTTCATGGCCACCATGACAGCCATGGACCTGACTCAAGTAGTACAGGGTCCGACTCACGAGGGAGGGCACGCACCTGACATGGTATTCCTTTCTGAGCAATTGAGTAATGGTCTGAGACTAAGGGGCTTAGAAGCATTGCCTTTGTCATGGTCAGACCATTTCCTACTACAGCTTGACTTCCTGTCTCCAATCCTTCCCCGCAGGGAGGCGGAACCAATTAAGATGTTCCGCCCCAGACGCCTGATGGACCCAGAGGGCTTTCAGACGGCGCTTGGGGTTATTCCAGAGGCACTTGTCCACAGTTCGGCGGAGTCTCTTGCGGAGGCCTGGAACAAGGCTGCAGCGGAGGCTCTTGACCGGATTGTGCCTTTGGGCCTCTCCGTGGCACTAGACCACGTAGAGCTCCATGGTTCAACGAGGAGCTCCGGGAGTTGAAACGCCAGAAGAGACGTCTAGAGAAGCGATGGAGGAAGAGTAGGTCTGAATCTGATCGAACACTTGTAAGAGCTTTTATTAAGACTTACAAAGTGGCGCTCAAGGCGGCAAGATGCGCGTACCATGCCGCCTTGATTGCATCAGCGGAATCCCGCCCGGCCGCTCTGTTTAGGGTGACCCGCTCCCTTCTCAACCAGGGGGGAGTTGGGGAGCCCTTGCAGAGCAGTGCCGAGGATTTTAACACGTTTTTCGCTGATAAAATCGCTCAGATCCGGGCCGACCTCGACTCCAATTGGAAAACAGAGTTGACTGACAACGAGTCAGTCGAGGTGAGTGGGGCACGTACTTGTCCACCTGTCTGGGAAGAGTTTGATCTGGTGACACCTGATGAAGTGGACAAGGCCATTGGAGCTGTGAGTTCCGCCACCTGTTTACTGGATCCGTGTCCCTCCTGGCTGGTCTTGGCCAGCAGGAAGGTGACACGGAGCTGGGTCCAGGAGATTACCAACGCTTCCTTCGGGAGGGGAGTTTTTCCAACACTCTATAAAGGCGCTCGTGCGCCCCCTCCTCAAGAAGCCTTCCCTGGACCCAGCCGTACTTAATAACTATCGTCCAGTCTCCAACCTTCCCTTTATGGGGAAGGTTGTTGAGAAGGTGGTGGCACTCCAGCTCCAACGGTCCTTGGAAGAAGCCGATTATCTAGGTCCCCAGCAGTCGGGTTTCAGGCCCGGTTACAGCACGGCATTTTTGCCCATTTTGGCAGCTTTCCCCGGTTAAATTGGGTAAAAGATAAAGAGCGGGCTGCAGCCAAGCTAATTAAAATATTTCTCAGTGAGATAATGTCCTTCGATCACACACTTACAGATGTCCAGGTTTTCCTCAGACGGCTGCATTTCTAATAGCAGTTGGCCAGCAAAGCATTTCTGGAACCCCGAATCTAGGATATCCACCATTACAAATGTTGGATCTCCACACCTTTTTTACCCATGATTCCTCACTTATATACTGTCTGGGGGAAGTCAACTGTTTCCTAAATATATTCACTGTCTAGACTTTGTTTCATAGATATTACCTACTAGAACTTTTCCTATAAAGATATTCCTGTCAGCTTCGTGACCTTCTTACCCTCGCATCTAATAGTGGCTCCTGATTCCCAATGTCTCCTTCCTCCTCTGAGTCAGACATTACCATCATTGGGGTTTCTACAGTCTCTGGAGGTTCCTCAAGTTTCTAAGGTTCCAATTCTCTCTCACTTTCACTCTCTGACTCAGTTGTCAAGAACACTGGCCAAGGGTACTAAGATGGACCCGGTTCATCCTCCTCAGAATTTGCGACTAACTGTGCTAGTCAGGGACCACTCACAATATCCAAATAATGGACAGGAATTTTTTTTCAGGACAATCCAGAACTTTTTATTCTAGTTTTCATAGTTCCCTTGCTTTGTTGTTTACTGTAGGCTAATATGATTCACTGACTCTGAACAAAATTAATAAACTGCCCTCCTACAATGTGAATATCTTTTCTAGGTTCGTTCATCTATGGCTTGTGCTCTGGGCTATCTAACATTTAACCGAACTGCATATCGCCATTTATTGGTGCAATGTAGGAATAAGCCCAAGTTGTTCAAGAGGCTAATAATAAATCTCAGCAAAGATTCGAAAATAAATTCGGATTTCGTGAAGGAATTTAGGAGACAGAAACAAATTGGGCTCCCATCTCTCAGGTATGAACAGTATTTAAAATTTTAGTGAAGTTTCAGAATACTGAGCACATCCATTTTAGATATAACTATATAACATGAAGTTCCAACACCTCAAAACTACAGGACATGAAATTCACTTTGAAAGAACTAAATAAATTTCCAAAACTGAACATTCCAACAAAAGAATAATCATGGAAGCCATTGGAATATAGAAACACCCCCACAATATGAATAAACATGACGATACCTCCCACCTACCAGACATCTGGAAACTAACCCTTGTCAACAAATGTATCCCAGCTACGAAAACTGACACCAGACACAGAACAACACAGGACACCACCATCAATCACCCTCACCAGACCCAAACCCACATCCACCCTACAGACAAAATACAACCACCACCCAAAAGCCAAACCACACCAGCGTTTCCAACTGCTGCACCCCAACACGCACACAAAGCAAACTGTAATTTAGATTTTTTACAAACTGTAATTTAGATTTCTAAATATTAGATTTGTTACTGTTTTTTACCATTGTTGTGAGCCACCCCGAGTCTGCGGAGAGGGGCAGCATATAAATCCAATAAATCTAATCTAATCTAATCTGACACACACTATAAACACATGACCAGACCACAAAATCGCAGCCAAACCAAAACCCAGGATGTTACACCACAGACATACATTACAAAACAGCTGACTAGTCTGCAGACTCCAACTGCCACAACTACTCAGGATATCACCCTTAATCTGCAAACATCAATTAATCTGCATACATCAATTGCATCAATTACTGAAGAGGTTACCCCAACAACTTACCAGGAAGTTTCAACACAGCTTGCAGCAGCTGAGCTAGCACTTCACACCCATCCATCAGTATTTATAGAGCAAAGGCAGCTCAGATCACGCTCTGTTTGCCTAGCACAAAGCCGAAAGCAGCAGCCTGAAGATGACGAGTGGGATGTCGTCAAAACGTCACCAGGAATCTCTGAAACTTATACAGGAAGAAACCCGAATATGCCAAGACCTTCATACCTGTACCTGTAATAATCTACACACATGCACGCACACAAACACACAGATAGAATTTTCATAGATTTTCACAGGTATAGGTATGTAGATTCATCCCTTCAAATAGAAATATATATATATTCATAAGAAATAAAATATATTTCTATTTGAAGGGATGAATCACATGGATGTTTGGGAAATAAACATTCAAAACATTCAAAATTTTTACTCCAAGACTGCAAAAATGAAAGATTTTTATTTATATACAATAAATGCCCTGATATGAACTCGGTGAAAGTCTATTTCTGACTGGAAGTAGGATTTTATTCCAGAACAAAACCACTTGGATTTTTGCAACATTGCTTTAGAAAGCATGTTTCAAGCGTAAAGCCTTTCATTCACCATGCTGAATTTACTGGATTCCACAATGTATTTCCTTTTTCTATTTGCTGTGTAGTCCTTTTCGGTTTTATAAAATGTAAACCAATAGGTTTTATAGCATTTTCTAGCATTTTAAAAATGCTATTTGTGTTTTCATAATTGTTTGGAACGTTAAGAAATTGTGTTATTTTTAATTAATTTTAATTAAATGCTATTGAACAGTAGTTGAATATAATTCACAGTTTTAAATACATATCTTACTAAATACTAGCTATTCTGAGATCTTACATCAGGACTGATGTTAAATATTTCCATAAATGCTGCGAATGTTTAACATTCATCAACCATAGATTCATGAACTTGCTACCATATAATCATTGTTAAATTTAAGAAGAAACTAATCAAGCATACCAAACAAGACTCCTGAAGCATGTATGTTTATTGTGGCATCACTGTCAACTTAATCAGATTATAGATAATGGAGAAGTTCAATGGAAGTAAATATTCCAGTTCAGAAACACAGAATGGTTATACAGTGATACCTCATCTTACAAACGCCTCGTCATACAAACTTTTCGAGATACAAACCCGGGGTTTAAGATTTTTTTGCCTCTTCTTCCAAACTATTTTCACCTTACAAACCCACCACCGCCACTGGGATGCCCCGCCTCTAGACTTCCGTTGCCAGTGAAGCACCTGTTTTTGCGCTGCTGGGATTCCCCTGAGGCTCCCCTCCATGGGAAACACCACCTCCGGTGTGTTTCCATGTTTTTGTGATGCTGCAGGGGAATCCCAGCAGGGGAATCACAGCATCACAAAAATGAGCACTTTGCTGGCAATGGAAGTCCGGAGGTGGGGTTTCCCATGGAGGGCAGCCTCGGGAATCCCAGCAGCGCAAAAACGGGCGCTTCGGCTGGCAAAAGGGGTGAATTTTGGGCTTGCACGCATTAATCGCTTTTCCATTGATTCCTATGGGAAACATCGTTTCGTCTTACAAACTTTTCACCTTAAGAACCTCATCCCGGAACCAATTAAGTTTGTAAGACAAGGTATCACTGTATTAGGTTTCATTGTTAAACAGGGGGGGGAAAGAAGAGCTAACAGAATTCTCAAAGCACATTACTTAATAATAGTTTCAGGACTTTATAGAGGGCTTTAGCAATTATCCGCATTCTAACTTAAAAGTTGGTTTTCATTTTCAGCCTCGAGATAAATGGAGGACCACCTGCCGTCCCTGTACATATACGAGGTAATTTAAGCCCAGCTAATAGATTTAGTGCAGTACACCAATAAAGAAAGCAAAATATATAAAAGGTTAAATATGCGGCCTAATCCACATAGGATTTGTGCAGAGCGGGCTGGGCATATATTTTAAAAAATATGTTATCTAATAAAACTTGTGATTAAAAGGGGAGAACCTTCTAAGGTTGCTTTCCACCAGAAATTTCTTATAATTTAAACTGTTGTTCTTGAAGACTCATGAGCTTGGCGAGATGTCTGATCTAAAGTGGCTTTAAAATGCATACTTGGAAGCCAGTGGCATGCTGGCTGGGGAATTCTATGTGTTGCAGCCCACACCTCTTTTAAATTGCCAGGTTTGAAAAACACTGATCTAAAAGGATCAGAAACTGTCCACTCCTATGTCCAGGTTCCTTCCATAAGAGTGACCAAAGTTGTTTCTATTCCATATCTGGGTCTGACAATCTGCTTCCCCAACCACCTTTTCCAGTCTTTCCATCCCAAAAAAGGGAAGTTTTGATGCCGGACAGTAGCAGTAGCACTTAGACCTTTATGGAGCTTCACAGTGCTTTATAGCCTTCTAGAAGTGGTTTACGG
The DNA here is from genome assembly GCF_031021105.1 of Erythrolamprus reginae. NCBI lineage: Eukaryota > Metazoa > Chordata > Lepidosauria > Squamata > Dipsadidae > Erythrolamprus > Erythrolamprus reginae. Next base: position 201,665,047 of record NC_091950.1, read on the forward strand.
AGCCAGCATATTGCTCCCAAGAATCTGGAGCCTCATATACTCCATCCTCAAAAATTCTGTACACAATTTTAAAAAGATTAGCGCATGATCCTACATACACCTCCCCCCCCCCAAATAATCTGGGTCCCCATTTTACCAACCTGGGAAGACTGGGAGGCTGAGTCAACCCTGAACCTGATGAGATTCAAACTGCCAAATTGCAGACAGCTGGCATTTAGAAGTAGCCAGCAGTAGTGCATTCTAACCACTGTGCCATTGCAATTCATTAATGGTGTAGCATGGCTGGACTAAGAGGTGGCCTGACCAGGAGGACACACACTGCTATCGTTTTCAGGAACCATACTCCAATGCAACTACTCACTCCATTTTAGCTGTTCAAACAAACCAGGTGGAATAAGGATTCAGCCCACAATTTAATCCTACGCATGTTGTAACATTATTTGGTTGAGCAGTCTGACATATTCAGCAGATAATAGTGATAGTAGTAAAAGCTGTGTTTTTTTTCTTTCCTAGAAAAATTTCGAGGTACTGGGGTTAAAGTATACAAAGCCAAGTTTCGTCCAAGAGATTCTCTCTTTCTAATTCCCCCATCTACACATATAATGGGAAGATTAAAAGGTCTGGAGAAACCCCGCATTCCAGCATCTGGACACTATCAATTTCCACACACAACAACCTCTGACCTCATTCAGGTTTCAAGACCAAGAATTGTTAATGTGGAGGCACTCAAATGTACTTCATCTGAAGAGAAATTTTAAACCGTCTATATGGTGGTAGCAGGAAAGGAGTTACCACCATGCAGTTTCATGCAAATAAAAATACGATTGCATCTGTAATGGATTTCATGGATTTATTCCAAATTAGGAAGAAAACAACTGCAGGAAATTGATATAGAAGAAATAAAAACACCGGCAATCAGATATGACTTCATACGTGAAAAGCAACTAATATGAATAATCAGGGTAAATTAAAAGATATATTTATTTCAAATAATATAGCACTGCAGCAAAAAAGGGGACATGAAATGTTAATACTGTGCTGTACTGATAAACCCTTGTAAACAAGCATTCTGCATGAAGCAAATGGCTGTAAAACAGGAACCAGATCGCCCAAACTGCTAGCGACCCACTGGTGCCGTGAAAATGGCGCCATGGATCCAGTTCTATCTGTGCCGGTCTGTGCGTGCTGCCATCTTTTTTTTCATAATTTTTGATGATTTTTTCGATATTTGGATGGCTTTTCCTGGTTCTCTGCTGTGAAAAAAGCCCTCCCGCCTGCCCTTGGGTTAATACCAACTTTTATTTCTTTGCCCGAAGCACAGCTGAGTAATTCCTCAGCTGTGTTTCGGGCTGAAACCACCTTCTGAGCATACACAGAAGTAAATTTGCATGAAGGGATATGCGGGTGCATAAACCCTAGTAATGCGAATCAGTGGCGAAAGTAAGTGGAACCCACCTCTGCTGTAAAGGTACTGCTGCAAAGTTCGAAGATTAGGTGCTATTTACCCATGAATGTTTTTTTAAAAAACACATAATTGTTTCCTTCATTTTCCTGTTACTTCTACTACAGGTAGTCCTCAACTTATAATCGCAATTGAACCCAAAATTTATGTTGCTGGGCAAGACAATTATTGATTTTTGCCCCATTTTACAACCTTCCTTGCAAGTTATTAAATCACTGTATCGTTAAAGTTTGTAACAGTTGTTAAGTGAATCTGGCTTCCCATTGACTTTGTTTGTCAAAAGGTTGCAAAAGATGATCACGGGAGTCCAAGCCACTGCAACCGTCAAAAGTACATGCCAGTTACCAAGCATCTGAGTTTTGATTATGTGACCACAGGGATGGTATGAAAAATGGTAACAAGTCACTTTTTTCAGTGCTGTTGTAAGTTTGATTATTAAACAAATGATTGTAAGTCTACATCTATTTTCCCTCTTCTCACCCACTGTAGCTATCCTTTCATTTTATTCTATTTCCTTCCTTTTTTCCTCTTACCTTTTAGCTGTTTTTGCCAGGAGAAAAGGAAATATTTGTGCATACGTTTATATATTTTCATGTGTTGGAATGGTTTGTATCCAAGAAAAAGAATGATTGGCTAAAAATGATGAAAATCAATCAATTTAAAAGCAGAACTTTATTTTACAAGCAGTTATTAATTGAACCAAAGTGACTATTTTTGTCCTGCCTCTACACCAGCGATGGCAAACCTATGGCACATGTGCCACAGGGGGCATGCGGAGCCATATCTGCAGCACACGAGCCGTTGCCCTAGTTCAGCTCTAGCATGCATGTGCACAATTACCAGCTGATTTTCGGCTCACACAGAGGCTCTGGGAGGGCATTTTCGGCTTCCAGAGGGCCTCTGGGGGAATGGGGGAGGGCGTTTTTAGCCTCCCCAGGCTCCAGGAAAGCCTCTGGAACCTAGGGAGGGTGAAAAACAGGCCTACCAGAAATTGGGAAACAGGCTGTTTCTGGCCTCCAGAGGTCCTCCAGGGGGGCAGGGGAGGCCATTTTCGCCCTTCCCAGACATTGAATAATGGGTGTGGGCACTCACGCAGGCACAATAGAGTTTGTGCATGTGCTTTTGGCACCCGAGGGGAAAAGGGTTCGCCATCACTGCTCTACACCATGGGTGTCAAACATATGGCATCATATTGCCATCAGGTAATGTTTTTTCCCTTTGCAGAACTGGGATTTGTCTGGCCTATGCATAACACAACTGACCCATGGGCTGTTCGTTCAACATCACTGGTCTACACTTTCTGGAAAGTAGCTTCTGTCAGTTATATCCACTTGTATACATATATGAACAGATGTAAAGAACTGACATGCTCACTTATATTGGGTGAAAGAGTAGAATATTGAAAATTTATTTCAGCTGAAATTTGCAAACCAATTATTACTTAAGTGGGAAACTGGATTTACTGCACTTACTCCTCTGCCCATTCTTTTTTATTTTCAATTCAGACCAAACATGCACAAGATCCATTCCTTTTGCTTCTTCAAATAGTTATAATTAAACCACTAAAAAATGCCAGCCTTGAAATTTAATAGATCATGGAACATATATCCAAATTTAAAAACAATAAAGTGCTTAGAAATACCTTCCTTATTTATAGTGGCTAAAATGTATCTCCTGTTTTTCTATTTTCATACCTTAAATTTTTCCACAGCTTATAATTAAATTACTCAGCAATGTCACACAACTGGTCTAGGTGACCAGGGAGCAAAAAAATGGAGTCCCCATTAAAAACCTTTTTGAAAATGACACATTCACTTTTTTTCCCAAACAATTGAAAAATAACAAACATCATACTGCTAGATTTAGCGCTGGAACTTTGATGAAAGCTTCTTTTACTTGTTCTGAGATATCAGTTCCAAGTGGAGCTCTAAATGATAAGATAAAATACTCTAATTAAAAGTATGATAAAAATCTAAGAATGTAGAATTAATTATATATTACAAATACATGCATATATGTCTTCTCTAACACATTCTAACACATAAAAGCAGTAATTTTTATATTTGAATAAACTATATTCAAAACAATGCATACACCTATCCCTATTATATAATTTACACACTTAGTTTACAATTTATGCAAACACCTTTTTGCCATTCAACATACCAACTAGGGCTAGCACTATTATTTTACCACTGAACACCATTACAACTTTTGATAAAGGCCTTTCTTTCTCAAATAATAATTCTATTATTTTTACCAATTTCATAAAAGAAATAATAATTATTTTATAATTTTGAACATTATGTAAATAAAATAATGCGATTTATTTATTAATTTATTAAATCTATCAGCCATCCATCTTACCACAGGAAAAGTCTTTAAAAATCTGTCTGATAAGATAACTTATTATGTGCCAAATAATTATTTATCATATATATTCATTCTGCTCCGGTCTCATTAGATGTGCAATGGCTAAAGAAATTCTGGAAGTTGAGTTCCAAAATAGTTTGGAGATTTTTTAAGAATGCAATATATAACACCTTTTTATGCCCAATTTTTCTAATTTTAAGCTGCATATTTTATAAACAATAAAGCAGACCAAGACAAGTTAATGAAATAATTAACTACTTACTTTGGTTCATACCTGAAGTGTTCTACATTATATAAAATATCTACTCCTGCAGTAAGCTTTTCAATTCCATTCCTATGAAGGAAATATTTATGCAAGTACTGTAAGTAAAACAATTTCATTTCTCTGTTATCTTACAATGTATACAAAGCAAATAACAAGATATTATTCTTGTTAATCTAATTTTCACTATAAGAAGGAACCTGAGACATCTTTCTTGCAATATAAACCTCTGATTTCTTTACATTTTTTTTCATCAAAAAAGGCAAAGGCAGCACTCATTTTCTGGCAAACTATGATGCTGGAGAGGACTTGGTGCATAACAAATTATAGGAATTGGCCAATTCCATATAAGAAATGCACCTCAAAAATTTAGTTTCAGCAGGCCTGCAGTCATTTACCCTTAAAACCCACCACAGGGATGCTTCAGTACCAGCCTCTCCCTCATCCCCAAATTCCACAATCCCATCATGCACAACACTTACTTTCCGAAGGTCTCTGGACCTCATTGTATGGAAGAAGGACAAGCCGTGTGTCCTCAGCCTGCACAGTGGCAATACAACTGTGGCTGCCATTTTGCCTTGCCTGCTTGTGGCAAAATGGCAGCTGCCAGACAAAGTGCTTTACAGGTCTGCACAGTGCTGCAGATTTCGACCGCTGCAGAAAGCTTCTGCAGCACTGTCTAGAACTTGCTAAGGCAGCAAAGCGAAGCAGTTTGTCCCTGGGCCATGTGGAAGCCACCCAAATGTAGCAGCTGCCATTTTGTGGCCGAGAAAAAATGGTGGCCATTTTCAGAATAACTCCGATGTGGCTTGAAAAAGAAGCACGTTATTCCAGCACTCTGGAAGGCCTTGGAACTCTTCAAAAGGTAAGTGAGGAGAAGAATGTTTGGCCTGGTCCCTGGGAAACAGCCCTAAGATGGTGGAGGGGTGTGAGTGGGAAAAGACCTGTCAACACACACAGAGGAAGAAGTGAAGCATGGGCATCTCAAGGGTGTAGAAGGTCTTCACAGCACCAAGGCAGGTGGGCCTCCCCAACCAAGAGGTACCCCACTCTCCACTTAACAACCCACATTAGTTTAATGTTTCATTGAAGAGAGCAGGGATGGGGGTTGTTAGGTAAGACATTTCAATTAAAAACTGTTATGACATATGACCATAATGGACAGGTTCCATTGCAGATGTATCTTGAGGACTATCTGTGCGCCAAAGACATAAAATGCATACACACAAAAAAAAGTATATGATGATGATTATTATTAATAATTAGATTTGTATGCCGCCCCTCTCTAGAGACTCGGAGCAGCTCACAACAGCAAAACAGCACAAATCCAATAGTTAAAGCAATTTATATAAAATATAATATAAAAACAATCATACATCTCAAACAAACCATACATAAAACGGAAACGGCCCAGGGCAATCAATTTCCCCATGCCTCACGGCAGAGGTGGGTTTTAAGGAGTTTGCGAAAGGCAAGGAGGGTGCGGGCAATCCTAATCTCCATGGGGAGTTGATTCCAGAGGATTGGGGCTGCCAGAGAGAAGACTCTTCCCCTGGGTCCCGCCAGACGACATTGTTTCATCGACGGGACCCGGAGAAGGCCAACTCTGTGGGACCTAACTGGTCGCTGAATTCATGATGTTGCCAATATAAAACTTACACATATATTTTGGAAATACAGTATGTCATAGGTGAGTGCACCCCTCACATCTTTTCATATGACAACACTGAAGAAATGAAACTTAGCTACAATGTAAAGTACTGTATAACAGTGTAAATATGCTGTCCCCTCAAAATGATGCAACACACAGTCATTAATGTCTAAACTTCTGGCAACCAAAACGAGTACACCCCTAAGTGTAATGGCCAAATGGGGCTGTTTTCTCTTCCTGGTATCATGTGACTCATTACAAGGTCTCAGGTGTTAAGGGGAGCAGATGTGTTAAATTTGGTGTTATCTCTCTCATACTGGTCATTGGAAGTTTACATGGCACCTCATGGCAATGAACTTTCTGAGGATCTGAAACCATGAATTGTTGCTCTACATAAATATGGCATAGGCCCACAATGGTGAACCTATGGCACGCTTGCTGCAGGAGGCACACAGAGCTATTTCGGAGGGCACGCAAGGCTAGCCAGCTGATTTTCAGCCTTGGGGAAGGCTGTTTTGCCCTCCAGAGGCTTCAGGAAGCTTCTCCGAAGCTCCGGAATGCAAAAAAACCATCCAACAGGCAAAATGGAAGTTCAGAAAAACAGACTTCCGGTTTGCCTGTTGTGCTGTTTTTGGCATTCCAGAACCTTCAGGGAAGCTTCCTGAAGCCCCAGAGTGTAAAAAACAGCCCAAGGGGCAAACCAGAAGCAAGCAGACTAAGGACATGGATTTCTGGAACCATGTCCTGTAGTCCAATGCGACCAAGATAAACTTATTTGGTTCACATGATGTCAAATGTGTGTGGTGGCAACCAGGTGAGGAATACAAAGACAAGTGTGTCTTGCCTACAGTCAAGCATGGTGATGGGAATGTCATGGTCTGGGGCTGCATGACTGCTGCTGGCACTGAGGAGTTTCAGTTCATTGAGGGAACCATGAATACCAACATGTACTGTGACATACTGACGCAAAGCATGATCTCCTTCCTACGGAGATTAGGCTGCAGGACAGTATTCCAAAATAATAACCCCAAACACACCTCCAAAAGGACCACTGCCTTGCTAAAGAAGCTGAGGGTAAAGGTGATGTACTGGCCAAGAATGTCTTCAAACCTAATCCCTATTGAGCATCTGTGGGGCCTCCTGAAATGGAAGGTGGAGATGCACAAGATTTCTAACATCCTTCAGCTCCATGACATCGTCATGGAGGAGGGGAAGAGGACTCCAGTGGCAACCTGTGAAGCTCTGGTGAACTCTATGCCAAAGAGGGTTAAGGCAGTGCTGGAAAATAATGGTGGTCACCCATCATATTCACACTTTGGGCCCTATTTGGACATTATCTCTTAGGGGTGTACTCATTTTTGTTGCCAGCAGTTTAGACATTAATGGCTGCGTGCAGTGTTCCTTGTAAGCTGTGCGCGAGCGCACGAGCGCGCCCCAAAATACCCCCCCATGCACCCTTTTCCACGGGTGCGCGCTCCCCATCCCCCTGCCAGCCCGTGGGGGGCGGGCAGGGAGGCGCCGGGAGTAGAAGGGAAGGTAACCGCGGCCGCCCCTGCCTCCCCACGGTGCCTCCAGCCCCCTTGCACCTCTGGCTTCTCGGCCCTGCCCCCCACCCGCCCGATCCGCCCCCCTCTCCTCCTCCTCTCCTCCTCCGCCGCCTCCTGCCTTGGGGCGCAACTTCTCCCGCGGCGGTGGCTGCGGCCTCTCCTCCACTTCTGCGCTCCCAGCCAGGGGGCTGCGAGAGGGTTTTCTCCACGCGCTTCAGGAATGCCCACCACGCCCCTCTCGCAGCCCCTTCGCTGGGAGCGCTTTCGTCCCGGACTTTCAGCAAGGGGGCTGCAGTAGAGGCAGGGCAGGTGTTCCCGAAGCACTCGGAGAAAGCACTCTCGCAGCCCCCTCGCTGACAGACAGAGAGAGAGAGAGAGGGAGAGAGAGATAGCAAGAGAGAGAAGAGAAAGAAAGCAAGAGTTAGAAAGAAAGAGTGAGAGAGAAAGAAAGCAATAGAAAGAGAGAAAGAAAACAAGAGAGACACAGAGAGAGAAAGAGAGAGAGAGAGAGAGCAAGAGGGGGAGAGAGATAGAAAGAGAGGGAGAAAGTGAGAAAAAGAGAGAGAGAGCAAGTGGGGGAGAGAGAAAGAGAGAGAAATGACTTGATTTAAAGCATATGGTAAAAAGCACCCAAATAATAACAGAGGAGAAAAAACCCAGCCATTTGTGTGTGTGTGTGTGTGTGTGAACTCTTGAACCATTTCCAATAGCTCACCTGTTATTGGAAATGGTTCAAGAGTTCACACACACACACATACACACACACACACACACAAGGGGGGAGGAGACAGGGATGGAAAAAGAGGAGAAGATAGTAATAATAGTAATAGATTTTGGTTTTGTTTTATTATTAATTTCTTTTAATAAAAAAGAAAGGCATTTTTCCTTATTTTTTATTTATTTATTTGTTTGTTTGTTTATTTATACTTCTATGTCGCCCAGTCCCAAAGGGACTGCCGCTCAGACACTATACTTTTCCGCCCACACCAAAAAAAAATTAGAGGGAACATTGGCTGCGTGTTGAATTACAGTGATCCCCCGAGTTTCGCGATCCCGATCATTGCGAATCGCTATATCGCGATTTTTCCACCCGATGACGTCACTCCCTTCTTTTCTCATCTTTCTTTCTCTCTCTTTCTCTATCTTGCTTATTCCTCTCACACTCTCTTCCTCCCTCTCTCATCTCTTTCTTTCCTTCTCTCTCTTTCTCTATCTCTCCCCCTCTTGCTCTCCAGCGATGGGGAAACCCCATCTTCGGCTCCTCGCTGCTGCGGCGCTGCAAGCGAGGAGCCGGGCGGGCGGGGCGAACGGGCAAGCGGCAAGCGATCTTGGGGTTTCCCCTTTGCCTGGGCAACGGGGAAACCCCAAGATCGCTTGCCGCTTGCCCGTTCGCCCGCCCGCCCTGCTCCTCGCTTGCAGCGCCGCAGCAGCGAGGAGCCGGGCGGGCGGGCGAACGGGCAAGCGGCAAGCGATCTTGGGGTTTCCCCGTTGCCAAGGCAAAGGGGAAACCCCAAGATCGCTTGCCGCTTGCCCGTTTGCCCGCCCGCCCAGCTGCTCGCTTGCAGCGCCGCAGCAGCGAGGAGCCGGGCGGGGGGGCGAACGGGCAAGCGGCAAGCGATCTTGGGGTTTCCCCGTTGCCCAGGCAAAGGGGAAACCCCAAGATCGCTTGCCGCTTGCCCGTTCGCCCGCCCCGCCCGGCTCCTCGCTTGCAGCGCCGCAGCAGCGAGGAGCTGGGCGGGGGCGGGCGAACGGGCAAGCGGCAAGCGATCTTGGGGTTTCCCCGTTGCCTGGGCAACGGGGAAACCCCATCTTCGGCTCCTCGCTGCTGCCGCGCTGCGGAGCAGATCAGCTGTTGGGCGGCTGAAGGGGTCTTCCCCGCCGCCCACACACAAACTCTACCATCTGCGCATGTGCGGCCATGGAAAACAGGACGCGCATGCGCAGATGGTGTTTTTACTTCCGTGCCGCTACATTGCGAGTTTACGATTATCGCAAGGGGTCTTGGAACGGAACCCTCGTGATAATCGGGGGATCACTGTATTTGGAGAGGCAGCATATTTACACTGCTATACAAGCTGTAAACTCATTTCTTTACATTGTAGCCAAGTTTCATTTCTTCAGTGTTGTCACATTAAAAAAATATATACTTAAATATTTACAAAATGTAACATACTGTAAATCAAAACATTCTGCAATAATGCATTTCCTTTAAAAGTGAAAAAGATAATTCCTTACCATGCAATCATAACACCATTGTCAGTGCAAAGCCTTGGAGGTGGACAAACCAATGTGAAATTAGTAGCATCAGCTAGAAGTTGCAGAGATCTACGGACATATTGGTTACTCGCGACACCTCCTGAAACTACCTGAAAACAAAGTTGAAAGGGAAACCCCATAATAGTAAATAGTTGCATGTTGCAATTCTATTAGTGCATGTCTTTCAGAATTAAATATGATAGAGAAAAAAGTTAAACTTTTTATGCTGTAATGTAAATCATTACTACAGGGTTGGTAACCCAGTTGCCACAATACTAATGAAACTCGACAGATATACAGATATAAGGTACTTCACCAGAAGAGCCCTTCACTCCTCCACTCGTAACAGAATACCTTATGAAAATAGACTAACTATCCTGGATCTTGAAAGCTTAGAACTGCGACACCTAAAACACGATTTAAGTATTGCCCACAAGATCATATGCTGCAACGTCCTTCCGGTCAATGACTACTTCAGCTTCAACAGCAACAACACAAAAGCACGCAACAGATTCAAACTTAACATCAACCGCTCCAAACTTGACTGTAAAAAATATGACTTTAACAATCGAGTTGTTGAAGCATGGAACTCATTGCCAGACTCAGTGGTGTCAGCCCCCAGCCCCAATCACTTCTCCCTAAGACTCTCCACGATTGACCTCTCCAAGTTCCTAAGAAGCCAGTAAGGGGCGTACATAAGTGCACTGATGTGCCTATCGTCCCCTGTCCAATCTTCTTTCCTTATCTCATATATCATACATTTTCTCTCCTTTCCTCCAACCTCTCTTCTTTCTTACTTTCTATCATTATATATATTACTTAATGTCTATTCTCCTTCATATGTATTGTATGTTGGACAAAGAACAAATAAATAAATAAATAAAACAGTACATTTAAATTGCTGAAATCATCTTTTGAAGAATTCAATGCTGTCACATGAAATTGCTTAAGTTCTTGAAAAGACAAGTTTGCTGTACTGCTATGAGATTTGGCAATTATATAAAAATTTCAGACATTTATTTATTTACATAGAAGTATGATTGTTTAGAGATCTATTCTCCTTTATTTACCCCACTAATTCTAATCCAGTCCTGTTAAAGTCATACAAAATATTCTTTTTTCTAATTAAAAACTCTTTATTTCCTTTCAAATATGCAGATGTGTCTGAGATTCTTTCCCTAAATGAAGAATAATTCTATTGTCAACAGACATGATTCCATAGAAGGTGGTTGTTGTGTTTTATTGAGGAGGAACACTTATCCAAATGCTCTTCACTGTATGTATTTTAATAACCGTAGTCTGGACCTAAACAATGACAAATGTACTACTTCATCAAACCCCAGATGATAGAAATAGCCAAAGCTTCACAATCAATAATGCTTGGTTCAATGATGGTCTCTTCAAATAGTTGTAAATTACAATAGCCTCCTGGAGCAGATAAAAAATGGATGAGCTTTTGCTTTAAACTATCATTTCTCCTGAAAGTCTCAATACAATAACAAGGGTGATTCTCCATGCTTTGGTTGATGTTCTTGCTATGGCTGGACTTTTTACAAATTCTTTGAATATTAGGATAGGACAAGACAGCACAGGATAGGATGAGCCATGGTGACAAAGTGGTTAGAGTGTACACTGTGTTGCCTCCACCTGTAATAAGACCCAGTATGGTCTTATTATCTGCGAACTTAATGATCACATTCGATGGGTCAGACCAGGGGTAGGCAAAGTTGGTTTTTCTATGACTTGTGGACTTCAACTCCCAGAATCCCTGAGTCTATCATGCTAGCTCAGGAATTCTGGGAGTTGAAGTCCAAATGTCATAGAAGAGCCAACTTTGCCTACCCCTGGGTCAGATGATACACAATCATGTGTGTACAGTGAATACAGATAGGGACTGAGCACAAACCCTTGTGGGGAGCCAGTTGTAAGCTTCGGGGTGGTGGATATGATGGACCCAACCCTCACTGTTTCTGGCCAGTCCCTCAGAAAGCCTTTGATACAGTCCCAGATGGAATATCCAAGTCCATCTTTTCGATAAGTATGCTCGGTAGTCTATGAAAATATATAGTTTATGTATGGTATGATTGTGTTGTATGATTTTTAAATGATGGGTTTTAGATAATTTTTAATATTAGATTTGTTGCATTTATACTGTTATTATTGTTGTTGTGAGCGGCCCCAATCTTCGGAGAGGGGCGGCATACAAATCTAATTAATTATTATTATTATTATTATTATTATTATTATTATTATTATTATTATTTATTAAAAGCATCCTGACATAGTTTCCGGGTTTTTCCAGATTGCTCACTACAGAATTTAAGGCAGTAGCTACGGCATCGTCTGTCCATCTATCCCCCCTGTAGGCAAGCTGATGTTCATCAAAGTCTGGTGGGAGACATGTCCTAAGATGTTGGAGAACCAATCTCTCAAAGCATTTCATCACTAGAGATGTTAGTGTGATAAGTTTGTAGTCATTTAGGCAATTAATTGCTGTTTTCTTCAGGACTGGGACAATAGTGTCTGCTTTCAAGCATGATGGAACACAGGCCGTTTGCAAGGAGATGTTAAAGATCCTTGTTCAGGACCGCTACTAATTGGTCAGCACAGGTCTTTACCCCTATCCCCAGCACCCCATCTGTATCTGCAGCTTTGCTGGGATTCACAGCCTTCAATGCAGCTCTCACTTGGTGTTCGTATAGGGTGAATGGCTGGAAATCAGAAGGCTGGCTGATGAACAGAGGTTATGGGGTTTGGTCTTTTCACCTGATAGCAGGCGAAGGTGTTCAACTTCTCTACCAGCTGCCTGCAATGTAGCAGTTCAAATCTCAAGGTTGATTCAGCCTTCCATCCTTCTGAGGTGTATAAAATGAGGACCTAAAGAGTTGGGGGCAATAGGCTGACTCTATAAACTCCTTCAAGAGGGTTATAAAGCACTGTAAGCAGTATATGTACGTAATAAGTGCTGGTGAGCATTGAGAATAAGCAAGGCTATAATGCTCAGTGCTATTAGCATAGGGTAAGGTAGGATATTTTTTATTGTTGCTTTTTCTGTGATCACACTAAAAAAATGAAAATCTGATATTTTATTAGGATTTATTGCTTAAATTAAACATTTCCCCCCAAAAATGAAGCCTCTGAAATAAGAATTAACAGACAATCTGAATTAAGTTCATTTTGTTTTAACATGTGGAAAAGAAGTTATTTCTTAAACAAAACCTCTGGAATATTTTTTTAAAAACAATATTGCAACCAATCTGATTACTTCTATATGAGGAGGGTTTTTTTTTTAATAAAGATACTTGATTCCAAAATGAACCTAAAATAGGAGTGAAAATTGTCAATCAATATTCCTGTGTAGGCAATAAGTGCTGGTGAGCATTGAGAATAAGCAAGGCTACAATGCTCAGGGTGTAACTAAAGAATATCTAGCAACCAAACAGATAGCACAGTCTCACTTTGAGTTAATTTCTCTCAATTGTAAGCAGAGTTCAGCCCTGGAATATTTTACTTCCTTCATGGTAGCAAAGCCTGATTTTACTTGGGAGTCCCTTGGCCAGTTCACTATTTTCACGCTCAAGAATCAGTCAGTCTTGGAATCTGAGATAATGAAAGGTGAAACCTTCACACAGAACTTACCAAAGTTTCCTTTCCTGGGGGTATGATTCCTTTCTCTTTGCAGAAGAGAATAGCCCGATGGGTTCGCTGAACAATGTGAAGAGACATTGTATACAGGGCTGCCGCAGCAAGGTCCGGAAGACAGGAGAGATGTTGCCCTTCCTGAAGGCCTGCAGAAATTACCATCACATAGATCCCCCCCCCCCCCCCAAAAGCAGACATGTTAGAATATTCATGACTGGGTGAGCCAATGGTAACAAGCATAACAATGAATAGGCATAGCAACTCAGTCAGCCAATAGGAGCTAACTACTTCTGAGTCTGTGCAGAGAATTGAAACTAAAAAGCTCTCCACTCTGCACTCTCTGTATTCTTCCATTCTAACTCTGTTGTAATGAAACTAACTCCTTCTTGTGTTTACCTGTAACTGATTGAAGAGTCTACGGAGAGGGGCGGCATACAAATCCAATAAATAAATAAATAAAATAAAATAAAAACTCTGCAAATAGTATTGTAGTTTCATCTGTTATTATGTTTATAAAGAGGTTATTGAATCCAGCTGAATCAGCCTTCTGTGTGCACTTCTGGTTTTATTTTATGTTGAACTTTAACAAGACATGCAGCAAAACATACCCATACAGTTTGTGACTCTTTGGGCAAATACCTTCTGCCGTTTCTTCTGTTGAAATCTTTCTAGTGATTTCGCTTCGCAGACCAGCAAAAGAGAAGGAGCAATCACGGTATCGCTGCATGGGGATTGTGAATTGGTATCGCAGAATGTTGCCCTGTTGAGCCAAGGTTTCTATTGCTCTCCCGCCAGTCATGCCAGAGCACTCTGGATGATTATGTAAATAAAGACTTCGAGCTACCTTTAAAAAAAAATAAAGGAAAAGAAAAAAATATTTGTTCACAACAGATTCAAGAAATATCTCATTTCAAGTTTGCAACATTTTTTTAAAGCAGTGGTTCTTATTAACTTGTCCAACATGCATTTTTGACAAAATGATGTAGATTTTCATGATGCAGTGCATGTGAATATGCTTCATACATAAATGAAGAGTGCTGACTTATGTCAATAAAATCAATCCTTCTTAAAAAATAAAAAAGAAATGGGTAGATTGTATTGCTATTTAAAGAAAGCCAAAATATATGTGTCACACAATGGGATATCTTAAATTTGAGTAGAGGTATTCCTCAACTTACGACCATAATTGAGCCCAACCTTTCTGTTGCTAAGTGAAACATTTGTTAAGTTGATTTGCCGCATTTTACCACTTTTCTAGCCACAGTTGTTGATGATGACACATTTGTTAGGTGAATCTGGTTTCCCCATTGACTTTGCTTATAAGGTCACAAAGATGATCACATGTGTAGCTGCCATAGCATGTTAGGATAGGATTTGATATCTGGACTTCTAACAACAAATGCCTTTTACACTCTGATTCCATTAGCCAGGAACAGGACTGCACGTAGGTCACAAAGTGAGTCTGCATTTCTGGTGAAATCTGCTTAGGAAGTGACTGGCCATAAAATGATTCAGTGGCTCTCCTCGAATAACAAGAATGTGTCAACAGGAAAAGAACTGTGTGATCAAAAGACACAATTTACATTCCCTGGGGTAAACAGGAGGAAGGCTGCGATAAAAAGACCTTGCTTTATGGTAAACAGGAGATAGCCGTATTAACAACAAAGGGGCCCAGAAAATTGGCCATGAGAGACATTTGTTCAGTAGAAACTAGTTATGTGCCATATGTAGATAGGAAGGACTCAGAAGTTGTGTCATATCTTTGAGTTACGTTATTGGATGTTTGTATATCACTTGACATGTACGTATAATCATTCCCAATTTGCATATTTCCCCCAATAAAAGGGTGTGCACAGCTCAATACTGTGTCATTTCAGCCAGTGAGAAATGTGTCCAAGTTTTCTTTCTAGGATTCGCGTTCGTGAGTGACCCCCCCCCCCATGGCTGGGGTTGCCCTTAGTCCCTCTGAAGACATTGTCTTGATCAGGGACTTTGCAGCATCCCTCACACAGGAGCATGGAACATTGCAACCGTCATAAATATGAGTCAGTTGCCAATCACCTGAATTTTGATCAGATGGCCATCAGGATGCTGCAACAATCACGAGAAAAACAGTCATAAAAGTCCTTTTTTCCAGTGTCATTGCAACTTTGAACGGTCACTAAGTGAACTTATATACACGTTCATATATTATGTTCATACTTATAATTCTTTTCTCCTACATGCTTGACAAACTAAATAAAAATAAAGTAAAATAAATAAATAAAAATGTTGTAAGTCAAGGACCACCTGTAATGTATGGAACTAACATGCCATACTTTATCAGGTAAATGAGAATATGTGACGGAAATAGCTCCTGTTCCTAGCTTTCATTACCTTACTGATATTATGGGGAGTGGGTTTTATGTCAATTTTAACACAGGCCACTAATAGAATGAAGCCTGGGGGCTGCATTTTGCCCTTGTGTTATAGATGGGTGTTGCAGGCAGTTTGGTTGATATTACCCTGCCATTTCCAGAGTAAAAGGGGCTACCTTTGAAAAATGTTCGGAAACTTCAGATCGTGCAGAATGCAGCTGCGAGAGCAATCATGGGCTTTCCCAAATATGCCCATGTTACACCAACACTCCGCAGTCTGCATTGGTTGCCGATCAGTTTCCGATCACAATTCAAAGTGTTGGTTATGACCTATAAAGCCCTTCATGGCACCGGACAAGATTATCTCAGGGACCGCCTTCTGCTGCACGAATCCCAGTGACCAGTTAGGTCCCACAGAGTGGATCTTCTCCCGGTCCCGTCAACTAAAGAATGTCACTTTGCGGGACCCAGGGGAATAGCCTTCTCTGTGGCAGCCCCGGCCGTCTGGAACCAACTCCCCCCAAAGATTAGAATTGCCCCCACCCTCCTTGCCTTTCGTAAGCTGCTTAAAACCCACCTCTGCCGTCAGGCATGGGGGAATTGAGACCCTCTTCCCCCTAGGCCTTTACAATTCTGTGCATGGTATGTATGTATGTATGTTTGGTTTTTTTATATTAATGGGCTTTTAATTATTTCTAACATCAGACTACTATTGTACACTGCTTTATTGTTGCTGTTAGCCACCCCGAGTCTCTGGAGAGGGGCGGCATACAAAATCCAATCAATTAATCAATCAATAAATAGATAGCTTTTCGGCTGGTTTTCTGGATGTTTTAAGAGGAGGAGAGGTTTAATGAGAAAATGGAACAAAATCAATTCCCTTCAGAACTCAAATGGGGCTATTTTAAAGGGTGAAATAGAAATCAGTGAATGGAAATGATATGTTAGAAAAAACACATGCAGTCAAGGTCAATCTACATTTGCTTTAAAAAAAATCCATACACGGAGGACCCCCCAAATGTGAAAACTCCTAGAAGTTGCCACAAAATATAATGTTTAATCTTACAGAAGTGACAAATTATTGAGAACATGACGAGTAATTTCATTTCTTTAAACATTAACTTTGTGTACCAAAGAAACTTGGCTTAAAAATATTTACCGTATATACTCGAGTATAAGCCGACCCGAGTATAAGCCGAGGCACCAATTTTTGCCACAAAAACTGGGAAAACGTATTGACCCGAGTATAAGCCGAGGTTAGAAAATGCAGTGGCTACTGGTAACTTATAAAAATGGAAAACAATAAAATTACATTAATTGAGACATGTTTTAGAATATTTATTTTAAAGAAAACCAGTAAACTAGCTCTGTAAATTTAAAAGAGGGTAAACAAATTAACAATATTAACAATAAATTAAAAAGTAAAAAAAGTAGCTCGATCAGGAACAAAGCTAAAACCTAAGAGTTAAAATCCTTCAAAACTGGATTCCTTCTCATCATTAATTGGATTTACATTATTGTTGTTTTTATATATGCTGTGAGCCACCCTGAGTCCTTGGAGAGGGATTGCATACAAATCCAATTAAATAAACAAACAAACAAACAAACAAACAAACAAACAAACAAATAAGTGTATCCAAAGAAGAGCTTCAGCATTAGCTGCTGTGAAGTTATCAGCATAGAAAACCAAATAGATAGATAGATAGATAGATAGATAGATAGATAGATAGATAGATATAGATAGAAAGATAGATAGACAGACAGACAGACAGAAAAATAGATAGATAGATAGATAGATAGATAGATAGATAGATAGATAGATAGAAATAGATAGATAGATAGATAGATATAGATAGAAAGATAGATAGACAGACAGACAGACAGACAGATAGAAAAATAGATAGATAGATAGATAGATAGATAGATAGATAGATAGATAGATAGATAGATAGAAATAGATACAGATAGATAGATAGATAGAAAGAAAAATAGTTAGATAGAAAAATAGATAGATAGAAATAGATACAGATAGATAGATAGATAGATGATAGATAGATAGATAGATAGATAGATAGACAGATAGATATAGATAGAAAGATAGACAGACAGACAGACAGACAGATAGAAAAATAGATAGATAGATAGAAAGAAATAGATACAGATAGATAGATAGATAGATAGATAGATAGATAGAAAAATAGATAGATAGAAAAATAGATAGATAGAAAGATAGACAGATAGAAAAAGAATTCCTGTCTAGCTCTGCCTCATAACACATTATTAGATCCTATCCAAGCAAGGACAGCAACTACCACAAAATACCATTTTTTAAACAGTTTAAATCCTTTCAAAGGAGGGGGAGGAGAATCTGACAGCAGGGGGCCTTTTTAATCCGACTCACCATTGCAAATGGCTGCCTTCTTTGCTTGAGCTAGGGAGAGGAACTACGGTGTGCGAGAGGGGACAAAAGCTGGTGCCTCCTCGCTCTGGCTCAAGCAATGGCGCCCTCGTGTGGTGACTTTGTCAATGACCCGAGTATAAGCCGAGGCTGTGTTTTTCAGCCCATTTTTGGGGCTAAAAAACTCGGCTTATACTCGAGTATATACGGTATGTGTCAATAATCTATATTAAAATGAATCACCTTGTCAAGCATGTCCCCTGGCGCGATGTCCTTTGTCTGTCCGAGGAGAAGAAAATCTGAAACTCCTTGTGCTACTGCCAGTATACAATGACCCCCAGAGATCAAAAGGACAAGAAAAGGAAATGGCACGAGATGCGTCAGTCGGACAGTGAGTGCATGTGCTTCCATATGATGGATAGGGATAAAGGGTTTCTGATGCTTTTTCACCAGTTCTAAACTATAGTTCAATCCAATTCTCAGGCATAACGCAAGTCCTGGCATCACAGTTGTTGCAATAGCCGAGATATCCTCCATGTTGACGCCACTGGCTGAAACTGCATGTTGTACTACCCTTGCGATATTTTCTTGGTGAAGCTGTTGTGCTACTGGAGGAATAATGCCACCTGTTCTAATTAGAAATACACACAGTGAAATCTACTGGCCTGATAGCAATAATTTTACAACATTATCATATTATATACTACACCATCTCAATATATTACTGATAATAATTTATATGTAATAATACTGTAATTACATCAGCATGCTTAATATAGATATTATAATTGAGTAATATTAATACAAGAGGATTGATGTTCTGCTGTTTTTTCCCACCTGTCTCACCTGATTATTCTGCACTATCATCTTTACACAGATCCTGCCAGTATAGGTAATCCTCGACTTACAACAGTTCACTTAGTGACTGTTGGAAGTTATGACGACGCTGAAAAAGAGGCTTATGATCATTTTTCACACTTATGACCGTCACAGCATCTCCATGGTCACATGAGTTACATTCAGATGCTTGACAACCAACTTATATTTATGACGGTTGCATTGTCCCGGGGTCATATAATCCCTTTCGGCGACCTTCTGACAAGCAAAGTCAATGGAGAAACCAGATTCACTTAACAATTGTATTATTAATTTAACAACTGCGGTGATTCACTTTCTTGCCACAAATGTGGCAAGAAAGGTCATAAAAAGGTGCAAAACCCACTTAACAATTTTTTCATTTAGCAATATACATTTTGGGCTCAATTGTGGCCGTAAGTTGAGGACTACCGCTCTGAGTCTGCGGAGCGGGGCGGCATACAAATTTAATAAATAATAATAATAATAATAGTTTCCCTAACAACAATGAAGCTTCAGATTAATTATCGGCCATTAGAGAATTAGACATCATTAATTACATCATAGTGATTACAATTACCGTTAAGTTCATCTTGCAGAATTCCTCTGACAATAAAGTTGGGGGTGGGTGAAAAATCATTGATTTATTCAGAAATGTACATAGCTGCTCATAAAATACCAAATAAATTCTTTAAGATTCTGGAGGAAAAATAGCAAATTAAGTATAAGAAACTAATTGTGATTTAAATCTAATTTTTCGAACTTTCTACGATGGTTCTAGATCAGAGCTATCAAACTCCTGTAAGCTGGATGCGTCACACACTGGCCATGCCCACAACCAGTTTAGCAAAGATGCCGAGATGACACGAGTTTGACACCTCTGTTTAGATCCACAGGTTCTTTTTTCTTTCCTATTTTACAGGAAAGGTGATAACTCAGCAATTTACAACTTTCAATTCAAGCAGAATTTTCCTTGGAAATGGACAAGAAATTTTGAATAGAAAACTAGAAACAGAGTGACAGCAATCTAGCATTATTTGCTAATATGAACTACAGGCCATTCTGGATATCTATGAATGGAGATATAAAACATGATATAAAAGAGTTCATATTCCATTTATTGTTGAGTTTTAACTGATAAACCATACTCATTCTTTGCTCCCAAAGGAGGACTCTACAAGCATATTATGTTTTTTCTAAAAATCAGTTTTTAGCAGCATATAATTTTATACTTGTTTATTGTTGCAATAAAATGTTTTGAAGATTAGATTTATAAAGGACAGAAGAAACCCAAAGAATACATAAAAATGGCAATACACACACATAGCAACACAGCTAGGCAAACTGTAGCAACTGAAACATATTTTCACCCAAAATAAGAATCACTTACTTTAAATGAACGTTGGCTTGAGAATGTAACGCCTCTCCTAAAATGCTTCCAGTTTCGTCCACCACAGCAGCTCCTGTATCATCACAGCTGGTTTCTATTCCCAGAACTATTTTAGTAGAAAGGGATTTGCCACCATGGACAGAGATCTTTCTTAAATAATTATTCCAAGAACATAAAGGAATGTTCAACTTTCTTCCCAAACTGGTTGCTGTTGAAGATTTCAGAAAATAAGGACCCCTAGAAAGAAACTGTATGGAAATGAAATTTAGAACAATATCTACTAAATCTGCTTCTTATACATTTTAAACTAAGGTGTATTTCATGCGGATGAAATCACGAAGTAGTTTTTTTTTGTTTTTGGTTTCGAGGGATCTATGACTGAATGTTTCTAAAAGCTAAATGTTTCGAGTAAACTTAGAACTGAGCTACATATGGAACCTTCCCAGCTAGCCTCTGATAAGCAAAGTCAATGGGAAAAGCTGGGGTGATTTAACAAAAATATGATTCATTTAATAACCATGTAATTCATTGTTTTTAATAGGAAATGAACACAAGAACAAGGGGGCACAATCTGAGGTTAGTTGGGGGAAAGATCAGAAGCAACGTGAGAAAATATTATTTTACTGAAAGTGTAGTAGATGCTTAGAATAAACTTCCAGCAGACAATAGCTGAATTTAAACATGCCTGGGATAAACATATATCCATCCTAAGATTAAAATACAGGAAATAGTATAAGGGCAAATTAGATGGACCATGAGGTCTTTTTCTGCCATCAATCTTCTATGTTTCTATGTTAACAATCCCAGTGATTTGCTTAACAGCTGTGACAAAAATATTGTAAAGTAGGTCAAAACACACTTAATTAGCTTGCTTAGCAGCATAAATTTTGGTGCTCAATTATTACTGCAAGCCAAACACTACTTGTAAACCAGTTATTAAACAGTAGTCAAGATATCTTCCTTCAAAATTATGGGACATTTTCCTTGCACTCAGAAGTATACTATTCTGTTATTGGAATATAATTCTTCCTCCTAGTGAATACATTGGTTGCTATTGCTAGTGTTGTAAAGAATTGAGTTGAAAATCTTGGGCCCTTATTGTTACAGCAGCAAATGAAACAACACAACATCCATACAAACTTTCCCTGTTTCATAAACCTTACATTTGGGAATGAATTCTGTAAAAAAAAATTAGAAATGGGTTGGTTGCCCATCATGAAAGGCAGCCTATACATAAAACCTGTCATCCATATGGAAAATAATTACAGTATATCTAGATATAAAACTAAGCATTGAGATCAGCTGAATAAGATAAAGATTTAAAATTAACTGAAGATACTCAATATGCAGTGTTTTTACCTGTGTCAAAGCCATGGTTTTAGAACAGATTTTAGGAGTTCACATTTTGCACTTCAGGGTCTCCTAAGATAGACAAAATTTGAAATAAGAAATCTATATAAAATAGTATTTCTTGTGTCCTTTCCCAGAAAAGTGAATTAAATAGCTTAATTCCGTATTTCGCAATGGTCGCAATTATGACTGCAAATCCAACTATGTTCGCAACTATGACTGCTATAGGGGAATATTGGAACCACTGCTATAGGGGAACATAGGAGATCACAATCACATGACTACAGTTTGTGTAACATTATAATTGCAAACTGAGTGCCCTGATCATAATCACATAATCATTGCAATGGCCAGAACTATGAGGATCCATTGTTAAGTACCATTTGTTCAGTACCGTTGTAACTTTGAAAAGTCAATGAGAGAATGGTCGTAACCTGCAGACTACTTATATCTCTCAGGCAACCTAATTTCCCTGCTATAGATTTGGCACCCTATGGAGAAAATATTCTTGTGCGCAGTGGATACAAAAAGTATACACCACCTGCTAAAATACCAAGTTTCTGAAATTTAACAAAAAAAATGTGACCAAAATAAATCACTTCACAATTTAAAGGTATACCATTCAGTTGAAAAACAAACTAAAATTTTGTAGGGGGAAAAATAGCATATAATGTGGTTACATAAAGATGCACACCCAAAATTAATTCTTTGTTGAAATTCCTGCTGATTTTAGGACAGAGTTCAATCCTTTAGGGCAGGAGTCTCTCAGCATGGCACATCCTGCCTTGGAAATCTTTGCCAGCTCTTTCTTGTAAAGATCTCAAATTATCAGATTGCAAGGACATCTCCGCCCACAAATTTTCATTTGGATTCAACTGGATTTCCATTGGATTCTGGCGGAGACATTACAAAACTTTGACCTTCCTTGTGGTAAAGCCATTCTATAGTTTGGGATCTTCTTATATTGAAAGGTGTAATTCCTCTACATCTTCAGGAACAGACTCAAACTTAACTATGACAAAACCAACCAGGTATATTTATCTATCCATGTATATATGGATAGATGTAAATGGATAGTGTATAAATAGTGGATTCTTGGAATCAGGAGATCCTTCAGTTAATAACTCTTGCCCTGCTCACTCACAAATAGATATTTGTACTTTCTCTACATGGGGCTTCCCTTGAAAATCATACAGAATCTACAGTTGGTCCAGAATGCAATGCTACAGGCAGTGATGGGGACATATTTTGCTCCAGGTGCACTTCAAAGCCTTTCATGATATTCAGCCTGGTTTTGTGTTTATCTCCTTATCTCCTACTTTATCTGCTTATCTCCTACTGTTTCAGCCCACCTGTTTTGATCAAACAGGTGTATGCACTATGGATCCTATCAATAGTGTCATCTTTCAGGATTCAGGAAGTTCGCCTTCTCTGTTGAAGTGTCTCTTCTTTGGAACGAGATAAATGTGTACTGTTCCTACCTCAATGATGAAGCAATAACTACAAATAGCCTTGGGATAGGGTGGTTGCGGAATCCCAAATTTGGCTCAATATTTGGCTGTATTGTTCTTCCAGGAATTATTATTTCTTTGGGGCTTTTTTTTGTAAAGGTTACTATGGAGTCAGGTCCTTTAAGCTGGATAAATATAAGCAGGCTAATATAATCCCCTGATGATGTAACAGCAACATGAAAAGTGCAAATGGCTCAAGCAACTTATTCTCTGTCTTACAATAAATAATAGAAAATACAGGTACATTTAAACAAATAACTTGTTTTCTCATTTACAGAAAAGAATAGTAGATCATACAAGAATTGTATGTAACTTATAAGAAGGAACTCTTGTGAAGTGGTTTGAATGCACCTTACTAAGCAAACTCTGCCCAGTCTGGAATTTGATCCTCATTGGGTTCAAGGTTGATTCAGTCTTCCATCCTTCCAAAGTCAGAAAATGAGGATCCAGATTGGGGTGAGTGGGAACATGCTGACACTGTAAACTATTCAGAGACTGCTGTAAAAGCACTGTAGAGCAGTGTATAAGAGCTATTGCTATAAGAAATCTCAGTCTTATCACATCTTAACTGTGCTGTTTGTCTGTATAATATAACATATGTGGCTATATGCATACTTTTGTATTTCATTATTTATTTTGTCCTGTTTATGTAGTGTATATTGGAATTAGAGATCCTTTGAGAGGTATATGCAATGAAATTTCATTTTAAGATATGTTGATTAGTGTACATTCAAAATGACATTAAAATTATTTTAAGTCTAAGTCTTAAAGATTAATAAATCCGTATGTGTTTGTGGATCTGTTTAAAAAACACTCCGGGATAATAAAATGTTAGTCTTGTAGATACTCTTATTACTAAAGACTAATAAAGCTATTCCCCTGATGACTATTGATAGCATTTGTAGACACTCACTGAGGAATGTGATGATAAGAATCTCATTACACTTGTTTCAGAAGCACCAAGACACTTCCAGGTTGAATTAACCGGTGACATCACCATTGTCTAGACTCAGAGGATGCCTAATTGGGAGTACCTTTCATATCCCCAGCAGCAGCTGGAGCAAGGAACTGAAGTTCACCTCACCCCATGGCAGCATTTGGGTCTTGAATACAGGTTTCCTGCTTGTCAAACAAGCATCCTAACCAAATGAGCCATTATGTTCCTTTGATAAGAATCAAGAATCTTCTTTCAAGTGCTGAGGTTGCTGCATTCTCTGGAGATGTTGTTACAAAGAAGACCTCCTCCAAGATTCCTTCTAGCTCTATTCTATTCTAAGACTTTCCCTGACAATCACCTGCTACATGACCATTTCACTTTGCTAACATTCTCAGTGGGAATTTTCTTTGTTCTGCATATACACACCTGGGAAAGCAGTGAGCTGTCTAGAGGATATGGGCGCCTCTATGTTTTGAAAAGGGACACTTGATGTGCTCTGCAAAATATCCACCTCTGTTCAATACATTGTACTGAAGCTGGAAGAACCCTAACCATAGAAAACAGACTGGAGCTGCAGTGTTGCCCATGCCTTTTAACATTATAAAGCCTTGTCTTGTTATTCTAAAGGGCATGGTGACTTTTGGATGCTGCTGCGGGACAGTTAAGAATTTACTGATGAGGAAGTGACATTACCTTTAGTCACAAAATGATATTAATTCAGGCCATAACACGCTGCAGCAAATTGCACTTTCTTGGAACAGGGGGTGCACTAGTCCATAAGGAAATAAAATTGTCATTTCAAAGGCCTGATCTAATGATCAGTCACTCACAAGATCTTCTCATTGGCAACCTCAACATATTCCTGGTTCCCAAGGTTGGGCTAAAAATTTCATTTTTAATGGGGCCAATTGAAACCTTGTTTAAACCCAACCAATGGCCTTTTAGGCTTCTTGCATGAGTGGTTCACTTATTGAATAATAAGAATTATATGTCGTGGTGGGGGGAGGACAAGGACTCAGAAACGTGTAAGGAGCTTACTGTTAACAATTTTTAGATCAGTATTTCCCAACCTTGGCTACTTGAAGATATCTGGACTTCAACTTCCAGAATTCTCCAGCCAGCATTCGCTGACTGATGAATTCTGGGAGTTGAAGTCCAAATATCTTCAAGTGGCCAAGGTTGGGAAACACTGTTTTAGATATCTGTTGATTTTTTTTCTCAGTATTTTTTCTACAAATAATTTATTTTGTTTCTACTTTTGTTTCCCTTTTCTCTTCTATATACAACTTTTTTTTTAACCGTACCTTGTACAGACACGTTTATATGGGAGGAGGTACATGAAATTAGCATGATACTGGGCAGAGAATGCGCTCAAGCAGCTGCTATTTAAGAAGCCCGGAAAGGCGGCTGCCGCGGAAATGCCTCCCTCCACTCCCGGGCACATCTGTGATGGAATTATCTTGCATCGTATTAAAACAAATAAATAAGGCAGGATTGTTATCGCACCAGGATAGGAAGCGTATGCTAGAGTTGCAGTGCAGATTCTCCAGCACGTGGCTTCTGGGTTTCACCTATGTTCAGATTCCTTTATTTCTTTCCGCAGGAGTTCTACGGAATAAGCTGACATCAATAATAATAATAATAATAATAATAATAATAATAATAATAATAATAATAATAATAATAATAATAATAATAATAATAATAATAATAATAATCCGCCCCTTTCCGAAGACTCAAAAGCGGCATCCCTAGCATCAAAAGCATTTGCTGCTTTCCAAGTTTCTCGGTCGAATGCCCTCCTACACACACACACAAACACACACGCGTACTCCCTCACCCCTGGAGCATCCGCCCTTGGTACAGCCCTCCGCGGAAGAATTTTTCCCTTCGGCCTCGGCAATGTGCAGACAGGGAGACGGGCCGAGCTTCTGGAAAGCCATGGTCACGTGAGGGGCGACGGCCAATTGAATTACAAGCAAGCTATGGAACGGCCCACCGGAGGGGGGGGAGGAAAAACCCAAACAAACCCCAAGCTCTTTAAGTTTCAGAAGATGTAAAGAGGGTGATTCAGAATGGCAAATACCTTACATTTCCGGTCCGGTGGACGCGGAAGCGAAGGGATCTCAAGATCGCTTACAATTCGTAGGGCGCTTGCAGAAGGGAGAGGGCATAGGAAAATGAACGATTAACTTTGAGGGAATTAGCTAGGTCTTAATCCCCATCAAACCCGTAACAACAAAAAATTCGGCAGTTATGGGGGACGTTTCACGTAGTCATTTTCGATGCATAATTGTAGGCGACGCTTGCATGTTTTGGGGTTTTTTTTTAATGGCCGGGGAGCCAAGACACACAAAGTAGATTTGTTGTGGAGGCGATAACTTCGTTTTCCTTCCACTCTATAGTGGTCTGATCTGATCAGTCTGCGGAGAGGGGCAGCATACAAATCTAATAAATTATTATTATTATTATTATTATTTTATTATTATTATTATTATTTATTATATTGTAATCTTTTCAACAATAAGGGCCAGCAGTGTTGGTGTACATGCAAGCACCTGAGACCGTTCTGTACTAAAGCTACCTTCATATGCGGGTCAGTGCCTTACAGATCCCCGATTTATTCGATTGACATGTGTGTGATTTGATTTAATTTACACTAAGCATGCTGAGTTTCTGTAACATGTTTGCCGTCAGTCAGGCATGGGGGAACTGAAACACCTCCCCCGGGCATGTACAATTTATGCATGGTATGTTTGTGTATGTGTTTGCTAGTAAATGGGGTTCTTTTTAAATATTTTTAAATATTTTAAATTTATTTGGATTTGTCATGAATTGCTATATCTTGTTGTGAGCCGCCCCGAGTCTGTGGAGAGGGGCGGCATACAAATCTAAATAATAAATAAAATAAATAAATAAAATAAATGTTATGGCAAAATTATTGGTTTATGATGTATCATGTTATCCAAACTGATTAGAATCTCTAGCATCTTCCTATTATATTAAACTGACCTGTTTAACAGGTAACTGCTAGCTGGGTTGATAAAGTAAGATTTATAAGAATAACATAGGCGTTTTAAACCGTAAAGGTGCTACCATTATTTCTTTCCACAGAACCAATAAAAGCTCCAAATGAGCACGCCTATGATAGTATCTAGCATATAAACCTGCCCAGTTAGATTTTGAATCCTTACTTTCTCTTATATACAGAGGTTCCTCTATCTTAGCAATTAATTCACATCAATTATTATTGGTGCTACAAGGTATTTATCTAGACAAGTAAAGATAAAAACTACAATCCAATTCAAGTAGTGTTGATCTGAGCATAATTTTTTAAATGCAGAAAAGCAAAGTTTCCTGAGGAAAAGAATATCAAATTGTCATAGATAATCAAGACAAAGTTGGTCTTGATGCCCAGCCTGCAATATTCCAAGTTAAACTCATAACTTCAGTCACTAAATGAAGCTAAATGACCAGTTTTAATCTGATGAAATGTATTAATAGATATCTAATCGATTTTTATTAACTGAATGTAATCATTAGAAATCCATTTATGTTTTATTCAAAATATTACAATTTAATTCTATTGATGTCTGCCAACTATATATAAAACACATTAGAAGAATTCTTGACCTTTTTTGTCCACACACACACACAATCTGATATCGAAATTGTTTTTTCTGCTGCCGATATAATTGATATTATACAGAGAGCCCTCAACTTATAGCCATAATTAACTGGAACTTGTGTCACTAAGTGACGCAGATATTACTGATAAGTAATTTCACACTCAATTTTATGACTTTTTCGCTGCAGTCAAGCAAATCTGGCATCTCATAGACTTGGCTCATCAGAAGCACTCGTGATCACATTACATCAAAATATTGCAACCATCATAAATATGTTAATACCCAAGTACTACTACAAAATTCAATTACAGTACTTGAATTTTGATTACATGACTGACAGTTCTAAGTGCAAGGACCAATCACAAGACACCTTTTCAATGCCATTGTAGATCCATATAGTCACTAAATGAATAGTTATAAGTCAAGAACCACCTATACCCTTGTTGTGGAACCACTATTTAGAAATTTCATACCTGGCAAAGTTATCAGGACTGATTCTACAATATTTATTTTCATTTAGCCATCCACTGGACCTTGAAGCAAATTTATCTATGGAATTATTAAGAACTATTTGTTAACTAGAAAATAGTCCCTTTGAAAAAATATTCAAAACGATTCCTTTAATCCAAGAAAGGCCTATATATTTTAAACATCTAAATATTATGTGATGATTTATCATGTTATTTACTAGGTTAAGAGCTATGAGCCTGGATATGTTTCAGTTATAGGGAAAAGAATGGCCTAAAGCAGTGGTCCCCAACTTTCCTGACTTGGCTGCTTGGGATGGGGGAATTCCTTGTGAATGGCATGTGGATGCACATGTTCCCTTTGTGGAGCATGGGTAGGCATGGCCTGCATGTGACGCATCCAGCCCATGGGCCGCTGGGTAGATGCCCTGCACTAGGTATTGTAATCCTAATGAACATCTTCAATAAAATATGGAGAACTACTGTATTTTCCACTTTGCTCTGGATTCAGTGATCATTTCAGTATTTTGGTATTGCAAGTCATCCAAAATGATTAGACCTTCAGTGGAGTAATAATCCAATCACCCCAATAAGTGCTAAATTTGCGTTAGCAGAACTCAGTTTTTACTGAGGAAATATTTCATTATTCAGAGCTTGGAACCGAAATGACTATGCATGGTTTTTATAGTATTATAATTTACTGTGTTCTTGTTGTTGTTATATGATATATTTCCGTATTTTATGACTATTGTTAGCCGCCCTGAGTCCTTGGAGAAGGCGACATACCAATATAAATAATAAATGAATGAATGGGAGGCAGGGAACTGTATTTCAGATACATAACGCCTATAAATGATTATTTCATCATTCAATTTGAAAATAAATTCAATTTTTTTAGGACAAATTATTTTAATTGGAGTAAACCACAAAAACCAGGTACTACTGGAGAGGGGTGGGGGGAAACCTACCACATCGATGTCTTTTGTGACTACTGAAAAGGTTTCTTACTTAGTCTGCATACCATTAATAAAATACAATTCCTACATTACCACTAATTCTATTTACAGAGTTTAACAGCAATTTGTACAATGTTTTTTATCACAATGAACTATACTTGCAGTGATTCATACATATGATCAGTTCAAAGTCATTCAGTTTATTATTATAAAACATGAACATTTTAAAAAGATATTTTTCAAGAAGCAATATCAGGGAGGAACTGTAATTACCTGAAAGAAGCCTTTTCTTACTTGGAGGACATATGGTAATTATCACTGCACTAACTCCAAGAGTGTTTGTGGATAGAGAAACAACTAAACAGAGCTATTACTGGTTAGTTTAATCATGTTCAATAACTCATTGTTTTTCTACTATCAACTTTAGGCAAGATCAAACATTTCCAAAACCAGAACCTTAAAAAGCTCCAAAACTCACAATGCTAGATATAAAACACAACTCTGTGTTGAATTCCTACTAAGTTCTTTTCAATGCAGAAACATGATTGGATTGTGGATGCTTTGAAAATGATCTGGAAGAAACATTAGCAGACCTTAGTTAAACACACTATTTCACCATTATCTGTGAAAGCTAATCCTATATTGCCCCCCCCCCCAATGGATCACTTTATAAGTCACATTAAATTTAATGAGTGGATTCTATAAAGCAGAGGCGGTTTTTTTTAAGTCTTGCTTTGAAATTTTCAGGTTACTATATAATGAAAAGTGAAGTGCTGCATTTCTATTAAGCCCAAAGCACTTCTTCCAAATCTTCTTCAAATCCGCACCATAATGAGAACAGGTTATGCTCTGCTTGATGTTTGAAATTCTTGTCACATAAAGATTCTATTAAAATTGCTACCTTTCCTAGAATTTTCCTAACAGATTACAGCTCTCATTGTGAACTAATAGGCCAGAGATTCCAGTCTATTTAGTAGCTTCTGCTAGTTTCTGACACTAGGCATTTTCTTTTGTTTATGAGGAAAGTTTTTTTTTCAGATACAATAAAATGAGAATAATCATCTACTTCTGGAAAACAAGTCTACTATACCAATCAGTTTAATTGTATATAAAACCCCTGAAAAGTTAACATGTCATTCCCCAGAATTCAAAGATCTCACACTGGAAAGTTACTCTGATTAAGACTCGTGAATAGATAAGGCATGAAAATCACAGCAACTCATTAACTTTATAACACCTCAAGCTGGGTAGAAAATCATGCCTAAAATTAGCCAAACAAATGACCCCAAATGATAACTGATTGAAGTCCGTAAAACAAAGAATTGCACTATTTCCTCCCCTCTACTCCTTTCCTTACTGTTGCTGACTTACTTGTAAAAGATTACAACAATGAGTCAATACGTTTCGTATCCCTTTTCATTTCTCTTCTTACTTCAGCCTATTTCCAATCAACACTGTTTACCTTAGGAGAGCTAGGCCTGCCCAGCTATTTACAAAAAAAAATAAATTCCTGTGCTCCAAAGATGTGTCTTCACGATCAGTATATCTTCTGATGGTCTCTGATTCTCCTGTAAAGAACAACATCGGCATCTTTGCACTAGAGTCTTCAAAGAGATGTGAAACTAATCTAATAATACATAGTATAGGCTGTTCTTTCTGTCAAGGATAAGGATCAAACCAGGCCATATTTTTATCAGAGTGCTCACGCTGCCCATCTCCTGCTTAATATTTGTTGATTCCAAAGATCCTAACTCCATGCAGCTGTGGCAGTTTTGGAATAAGCACACTCAAGAGAGAAACAGTGTTCAGAATGAAATGTGTTGGGTCGTACTTGGTGTAGAAGCTTGCCAAGAAATACCTGCATTGAAAAGAAAAAAAGAAACAATACCAGAATGAATAAAAAGTTAAAATTTAAAGAAGAGCAAAATACGTTATTTCAAAAAAAAAAACCACATATTTTTATGTGACTAATTATTTCATCTTTGATTAGGAATAACCTGGTTTATGATATTGGTAGTCTTTGACTTACAACCAGTCAGTGACTGTATGACGTTTCAACAGCAATGAAAAATGTGATTTCTGATATTTTTCACACGTACCACCATTTTAGTATCCTCAAGCTCACATGAGCAAAATTCAGAGTGGGAAACTGGTTCATATTTGGAATGGTTATTGCAAATGTCTTAGGAGTAATGTAACCCCCTTTTGTGAGCATCTAACAATGGGGAAGCCAGATTCACTTAAGAACCGCCTTACCAACTTAATGTGGTAGTGATTCGCTTAAAAACTGTATCAGTTTGCCTTGCAAATTTTGGGCTCAACTGTGATCCTACATTGAGGACTACCTACACTTAAATTGGAAAAGGGATAAGTCAATTTGCCCATTTTGCTGGCAAGGTATTTTGAGGTATGTACAAAAAATGAGAATGTTTTCAACCCCAATCAAATCACTAAAGTCCAGTGGTTCTGCTAAAGTTTGGTGAAATCAATCAAAATCTGGAATGTTTTGGATTGTACCAGGCAGAACAAATGTAGAAACGCTGAGGTGTGTCACATCCCCTTCTGAAGATCTTGATATGACAAATCCTTTCACTCCACCTGTTCCATTTTCTTAGTACCTTTCTTTTAGTCTCTCCCTAGTAGCTGTCAATCTCCCTTGATTTTCACTTCTATCCCTTATCTAGGTTTTAGATATCCTTGGCTCTCTTTCCCCACCCCAGCAGAGGGCAATTTTCATGAGATGTTCATAGGATGATAAGGCTGTATATTCTATATATGTTCTATGAAAGAAACAAAAGAGTTCGGAGTTTCTGTTTTAATTGCAACATTGAAATGTAGTTGGAGAAAACAGGTTGGTAATTGACGCCTCGATGTTTTATGTGGTTAATTGCAAAAGATCCATTGGGAACTGAGTAATATGAAAATAATTACTAATAATCTTATGCTTATCCCACAAAATTGTTATTTTATGGGAATAACTGTTGGCTTGTCTCGGTTAGGCTATGAAACCTTCGACAACATCGAGCAGAGAATTTTAACAGAGCATGGTATGTGTGATAAAGCCAAGACACAGACTTAAATAAGTATTATTTACATATAGACAAAATATAAACAATCCAGAATAAGCACGAAGCAAATACAGAATAATATGCACTGAGAAATTACAAGATAGAAGCACAAAGCAAAATACAATATATATAATAAGCACGAAGCTTATACAAGAAAATACGCACGAAGCGTAAACACAACTCCCCCTCTCTCAGGCAAAGTGAAAAGGAAATGACCGAGCAGAATAATGAGCTTTTATAGCTTCAATGAGGAAGTGATGAAACAGCCTTGAATATTAACTCTTCACGTACAAGTTAACTCTTTGAGTGCACATTAACTCTTTAAGTACAAGTTTGGTACAAGTGTACAATATGCAGTTTGCAATGGCAATCCCTAACAACCATGTACCCTGTACTAACAATAACTACTGTATAGCTAAAAACCAGGCTTTCACCATGTA
This sequence comes from Erythrolamprus reginae, assembly GCF_031021105.1. NCBI lineage: Eukaryota > Metazoa > Chordata > Lepidosauria > Squamata > Dipsadidae > Erythrolamprus > Erythrolamprus reginae. Next base: position 201,697,598 of record NC_091950.1, read on the forward strand.
ATCATTATCATGTTTACATTCATATAAATGCGATAGTAACAGACTTTAGGATACAGAGAAAAGTGTAAAACAAAGATCTGGATGATTTATTTCTAGAACACTGACTCAATAGCAGCCAGCAAGGATGTCTTGTTAATATCTTAGCATTAAATCTTTGATAGTGCAGGAGTGTACTGTCTTACTTTGGTATTTAAAAACAATACAACAAAGGTATATTTATAAGCAAGAATCTATGTGCAGCATAATAGATGAAATGACTGAAAACAGTATCCAACAACCAAACATTAAGTTGTTCTTTAATATGATTGTCCAGAAAGTCATACTGGGACAATTTATTTGCAAATAGCATAATAACTAGGGAATCTTAGCTGAAAGATATCTAAACCATAAAAAAATCTGGAATATTGCAAAATTATTATTTTTAAAGCATTGATTTGAGATGTAATGTTGATTATATTAAGTTTTAGTTAATTGGAGAAAACGTACAGTATTTGTAAAATAATAGAAGGTTAGGCAGTGGCATTTTGAATTCAACAGACAACTGCAAACTATTTTTAAAATGTTTATTTTGAATTAATGCCAGTTTTTTTTAAAAACCTACCTACCGTACTTCAATTCTGCAATATCCTTCTTTGTACATTTCTGTAAATTTCCATTATAAAAATTCCAAAATACTATTTACAGAAACATATTTTTCTTCCCTTTAAAAGCATACCAATTCAGAGGTACATGAATAATAGAACATATTGATTCTAAATAATTTGCAGAGTTTAGATACTGATTCGCTCACTGCAATATTAATGCCATACCAAATAAAAGTTTTGTTTTAAATCTGCAAAGTGTTAGAAGAGTTAGGGTAGGGTAGGGTAAAACTTACAAAATTATTGGTGAGATTGTGAAGAATTTTCGTGAAGATGTAAACTGTACGCCATAATCCAGCTGTTCCCAGTGTGTCAGCAATCTTGCTTTACCTTGGTCAGGCGTTTCAAAAGGTGTTCCTTTTACTGCATGCAAAAATACATACATTCCCTGCAAAGGCAAAACAAATCCACCCAAAACAAAAGTTAAGCTCTGCTTCATTATTAACATAAAATATGCAATCTGAGTGAAAGATCTGAAACATTAAGCACCAGGTTTTTAAAATATATTCTGCAATTTGCCAAAAGTTTAATAAATATTTGAACAATAACATTAAGATGTATTTTCCCATAGAAAGATTAATCCAATTAAACATTTTATTCTGGCCCAGATCTCAGTTACCGTATTTCTACTCCACCCTAAGCAGCTTGTTTCAGTAAAGTCAGATAAGGCACAATCCCATGAAGCCAATGATTCTTGCTTTCGATTTCATAAGACTAACAAAGTTTATGTTAATTTGTTCATCTTTTTTATTAAAATATATAGAGAGACAAAAAAGTTGAAGTATAGTGATAGATCTCACAATCAAATGTAGACAATGGGGCATTATAGGCTAGCTACCTACTTAAAACATTATGAGATATGCTTCGCCCTTCACTTTAAAACAAATTGCCAATCATTCAAGGAAGCATTATTTGTGTACCATTGATCCAATGCCAGAGAAATATTATTAAATATATGCTTAAGTATATATGGTGCATGTTTGTGCCAAGTTTGATACACTAATTCAGTAGTGGAAAGCTTAAGGCTTTCTAGATGCTACAGGATTGCAACATATAAATATCTTTTCTATGGACATTACCACTATTACCATATGACCATTGGGAACTGTAGATAAATAACCTCCTAATAGGCTCCCCATCCTATTTTAATCCAAAATTTGCTCAAAACTCATGTTTTAATCACCAGGAAATTTTCAACTCTTAATGATAATCGGGAATGGAAATCTGATTAATTTTCTACTCCTATAATTTTATTTCTTAAATTTATATCTCCCTTTAATTTTGTTTAACACGAAGTAGACTTCCTTCTCCTGTTTTCCATTTAACACCCTTGTGATGTTTGCTTTGAGTCACTGGCCCAAGTCACCTTACTTTAGGTGGACTGTTTCTAGCCCAGCACCTTAGCCACTACACCTAAGTGGCTCTCTTGTAATTAAAAGATAACAGTGTAATACTACAGGTCATCCTTTACTTATCACCTTTCATTTAGTGACCATTCAAAGCTACAACGGCACTGAAAACAGTGACCTATGACAATCCTTCGCACTTACAACCATTGCAGGTCCTTTCAGTTACGTGATCAAAAATCAGATGCTTGGCAACTGGTTCATATTTATGACGGTTGCAGTGTCCTGGGGTCATCTGATCATCTTTTGTGACGTTCTGACAAGCAAAGTCAATGGGGAAGCCAGATTCACTTTACAACTGTCTTACTAACTTAATGACTACACTTAACAAGTATGGCAAGAAAGGTTGCAAAATGGGACATTTAACACTTATCTTGCTTAACATTGAAAGTTTTGGACTCAATTGTGGACATAATTTGAGGACTTCCTGCACAGCTCAGGATTGAGCTGTAGAGTTCTTCCTGCTCTTTGAACTTACTTGTTTGCTTGCAGATGTTTCATTACTATATAAGAATCACTTGGTTGAGTTGGGCTCTTATAGAAATTGAATGAATAATAGAAATTGAATGAATAAAATAAATAAGTATCATCAAGAGAATGTGGGGTTTCTGCCTGTTTATATATAATAGTTTGTCCTGCCAGTTCCTCCATGGTGGTTCCTTGTTTATTATTATTTCCTGACTGACATTTCTGAGGTTGATCTCTAGCTGAGATCTGGCTGCTGGATGGAATGTGTTCTCAGTTTGTTTTCTTAGTTTTATTTTATTATTTCTTTTGAATGCTATGCATTCTAATAATTGTGTTTGTATACCTTTATAATGATAATTAAAACAGGAAAGCAAAGATACCAATATTAATAGGCACCTGGGGTGCAATCCCAAAACAAATGAAGCACCATTTGAATACCATCAGCATTGACAAAATCAACATCAGTCAATTGCAAATGGCAACTTTAATAGGAACAGCTTACTTCCTACAACAATTATCTTTAATACCACCAAACAACATCTGCTTACCCCAGGTCCTTCCCAAATGCCAAATCCAATGTAAACATCTGGTTGACACTGAAACCAACCATTCAGTTATATAATTATTATGATTATTATAGTTGGGAACCACCCAGAATTGCTTAAGATGGAAAGATATATGCATTCTGCAGTTCAGGGATGCTCACCAAATTATGAATAATATTGGTTAAGGTCCAAGCCACTGGAACACTGAAGAAAGGGATGCTGAGCAAGACAATATGAAGCAAACCAACTCCAAGGGCGTACGTGAGCCACATTCCTCGGCTGTTCATGACCCTCGTGTTGGGGTTAACTTCACTGTGAGCAACCCCAACATTCATTTTTTTGCTTTAATTCTGAAAAGTAATATTGGAAAAGAAAATGCGCATCGTAAAGCATGCTTTTCAGGATTAGTCATACCACTGTCAGACTGAGAGAGGCCATCAACACCTGCTAAGACTAACTCAGCATCTTACATATTAACAGTACAAAGTATTTGAAGTGTTGTGTTCCAGCAACATTTGTCACTGTAAGGCAATTTGAAACAATTAACTTTTTAAAAATCTAAAGCAGTGTCCAACCCACTGCCCAGAGGCTAATAACAAAGCCTGTTAAGATCACATACAGCTAGTAATGAAGATCACAGACTTTTAACATTATATGATTTATATATAATGTAAAAATTGACTGTTTATTTTAAATTAGCTTAATGGAAAATTATTTACAGAAATTTTTTTATGGGTAGAAAAATCATTTTATATGTCAATAACAATTATGTATCTCTGCTAGATTTGTTATTTATTGCAGAAGGGTGAAAAGAGCCATTCCCCAAAATTGTTTATGAAAGTTTGCATCAGCTTTGATCAATTGACTGCAAGTCAACCCAGAGACTTTCATAAGTTGACATGTATTGTATTTTCTTACCTGTCTCCTGTCTACCATCCTTCATATATACACCCAGGGTGAATACATTGGCACTTAAGATTCCATTGCCTATTTTATTTGAAAATAGTATTTTTTATCATTCTGCTTACAAGCAGATAACTAGTGAAAGAAAATTCTTTGACTTCTGAAGGCAACATTAGCTGTTCAATAACTGTAATCATAACTCTGTGGTAGACACACAGCATCTTATCCACCCTACTGGACCAATTTGGAATGTTTTAACATGAGCATCCAATACAAAGGAAATTTATATTTAAAAAGAACATGATGCACAAGGCAAACAAGCATAACAGACAAATCGCCCAACCCCACACATGATTCACCCTGTAATTCACACTATTCAAAAATTAGTCATGTTCATTAATTCAGTCGCCATAGAATCAGCCCAATCTGTGCACAATTAAGAGACCTAAAGCAGAATTGCTTATTTATGTTCAAGATCCAACTATAGATGTATGGCATACAATTAAAGGACAGTCTAAAATAAGTGAATGGCAAATATCCTTCATCTTTAAATTATTTAGGTTGTTTATCACTTGTCTTGAATTTTCTAAGCAAGATATATACTGCTCGAAAAAATAAAGGGAGCACTCAAATAACACATCCTAGATCTGAAGGAATGAAATATTCTTATTGAATATTCCATTTGCACAACTATTCTATTTGCACAAAAGTATGTGAAATTGACTGTCAATCAGTGTTGCTTCCTAAGTGGACAATTTGATTTCACAGAAGTTTGATTTACTTGAAGTTATATTCTGTTTTTTAAATGTCTCCTTTATTTTTTTTTGAGCAGCAGATAGATAGATAGATAGATAGATAGATAAGAAAATATATAGCAATATGTATGCTGCTATATATTTTCTAATCTATCTAAAACGTGATACATATATATACTGTATATATATATATATATATATATATATATATATATATATATATATATATACATACTGTATATATATATATATATAAATATATATTTATATATGATGTAATTTACACAGTTCTCTCAATAGGGTTTTTTAAATCAGCGTTAAAATAAAACTGGAATTTAACCTTTAGTCCACTGATTCTGAATAGATAAATTCAGAAAGCAGCTCTTTGTTTGTGTCGCTGGTAAGAAACCAGGAAAGGGCTAAGAACTAAACAAAAGATCCCTTTAGCTTCCAACACCCGAAAGAGTCAGATTAGCGTTAGTAGAAATTAGTAGATATCCTCAGCTGGTCCATATATATATTTCGGGAACATGCCAAGCAGGCTCTATTGGGCAAAACCAAGCGTAAGTCGTGCTTTTAAAAACCCGATTATTATTTTTTAAATATTATTATTAGGGCTTCAGGGCGAGCAAAAAGCAGAGAGGCCCGACTCCCCGCGCGTCAAGGTGGCGAGCTACGGGCATTGTTTTCCCCATCCAGCGCAGCCGCTTTGTCTTCAGCTAGTCGCTGGGCTGCAACACACCTTCCCCCGCTCAAGCACACCAGTTGCGCTAACCCGGGAACCCGGCCGTGGACCACATTTGCGCAGAACCAATTCCCCCTTCCCTCCCGCCTTCGGTTTTTTTTCTACAGCACCTTTTCGCTAACCGGGGAAACAATCCCGCGCCGAGCCGCCCGCTTCCCAAAGCTTCTCTGTAGCCTCTTCTGAAGTGTTGCCCTGTAAAGCAAAGGGAGGGAGGAGATTGGGCCACCGTTAGCCCCGCCCCTTCTCTATCAGACGCACACGCGACGGGGAAAGCCGGGCCCCGGAGGTTCAGAAGGAGGTGGGAAAGAGAGGCGAAGGGAGTCCTTTGACCCGCTACGGAGGAGGAAGTACAGTATGGCTTTCGGCCGGTCCTTTTTGCAGAGCTTGCTTTATTTTTAGGTCTCACTCCCGCTTCCTGGCTGCTACGGTGCGATAGGCCTGGGGAGGTCACGTGGCTCAGGCGAGCCTTTCCCCCCCTCCTCTCCCGCCCTGAGCTGGAGCAACGAACAAAAACTAAACCCCCGGAGGCTGAGTTCTTTATCTCTCTCAGGGTTGCTCGGTGCAGGCGGTGTGTATTTATACCCATGGCTTGAATTTGCTTTTTCTGGAATGGCTGCCTGCTTCTCTGGCCTTGGGCGAGTTACAGGCCGGGAATGCATTGCTGCCATGGGGTGGAATAGATGGTGGGCAGAGCTGTTACAGGTTGCGTTTTGGTTTGGGATTAATCCAAAATCGCTGTAATCTCAGTTTGGAAGGGGCTGTGGTTATAAAAGAAGCATTAGGACAGTGGCTGAATAAACAGCCTAGGGTTTTTTTTAAACATGGTTTTGCTGAAGCTCTGGGATTTATTTCCATGTATTCTTGCCTATATATTCTTTTTGGCAATAATACTGACTTCATTGTACTTGTTTAAAGATATTTATCTTGAGTCTGAGGAAAAAGGCGGCATATAAATCAAATGAATGAATGAATAAATAATTTTTGCCTTTTTAAAGCATTATAGTAAGTGATTTTAAGCCTGAAAGGCATATGTAGATAGGAGACCACCAGAAAATGCCAGCTCTTTAGATTGGACTAAGAAGTTGAAAAAGCATCCCTGAAACATAGCATAGCAAACCATTCCCTTATTAGCCAAGAAAATAACATTCTTCTGCATGCCCAGGCCTGTTCATTCATTAGGAACTGAGTTCTACCTGAGTGAGATTTTTAGTGTTTCCAGCTATTTATTTTTTAAAATTGCTTTTCCAGTGCAGCCAATTAAGAAGATAAAAAAGCAAAGAATACTTCAAAGAATATGGTAATCTTGAATTTATCATAACAGAACTATTGTGCAAGCAGAAAACTGAAACCAGCATTTATCAACAACATAGCCCTCAGTAGAGGTCTAAATCAACTATAAATTAAGGTAATTGTTTAAATTTTGGAGCTTGCTTGAACGTCTGTGATAATTGGAGTCTTAAAATATCTGCTGAAGCAAAGTTTGAAAAGAAAGAACTGCTAGCAGGAAAAAAAAGTGTTTCATATGACTCTCAATTCTTGCACAGATACCGGTAACTACCCAAATAGCATTTGGCATTTAGCCCCCCAACAATCTGGATCCTCATTTTACCGACCGTGAAAGGATGGAAGGCTGAGTCAGTCTTGAACCTATGATATTCGATCTGCCAAACTGCTGACAGCCAGTGATCAGCAGAAGTAGCTTGCAGTACAGTGTTCCCTCGATTTTCGCGGGTTCGAACTTCACGAATAGCCTATACCACAGTTTTTCAAAAAATATTAATTAAAAAATACTCTGCAGGGTTTTTTCTATACCACGGTTTTTCCTGCCCGATGACATCATACGTCATCGCCAAACTAATAATTTTTGCAAATAAATAACAAAAAAAATAATTATTGTTAATAAATAATTATGTTTATAAATATCAGAATCACTAAGTGTCTTATTCAAAGGTGAGTACCAGTAATAATGGTGAGTAAATGGTTAAGGGAATGGGAAACAGTAATTTAGGGGTTTAAAGTGTTAAGGGATGGCTTGTGATACTGTTCATAGCCAAAAATGGTGTATTTATTTCTGCATCTCTACTTCGCGGAAATTCGACTTTCGCGGGTGGTCTCGGAACACATCCCCCGCGAAAATCGAGGGAACACTGTACTGCACTCTTAACCACTGCACCATCGAGGTTCTCTAAATAAGGTTTATAATGCTGGTTTAGGAGGCCAGGAAAATTGCAGTGGTTCTACATGGTTCCTTGAGTAGCTTGAAGCTTTATGATGGCACTTTTATGTTGAACCAGAGAAATCATAGCAATGTAGCAGGTACAATATACAAGTAGTCCTCGATTTATGACTCCGATTGAGTCCAAAATTCATGTTGCAAATGAGACATTTGTTAAGAGAGTTTTGCCCTTTGACCTTTCTTGCCAGTTGCCATAGTTGTTAAGTGAATCATTGCAATTGTTGTTAATCTGATTGTTAAGTTAAGTTAAGTTAAAGCCCTTCATGGCACCGGACCAGATTATCTCAGGGACCGCCTTCTGCTGCACGAATCCCAGCGACCAGTTAGGTCCCACAGAGTTGGCCTTCTCCGGGTCCCGTCAACTAAACAATGTCGTTTGGCAGGACCCAGGGGAAGAGCCTTCTCTGTGGCGGCCCCGGCCCTCTGGAACCAACTCTCCCCAGAGATTAGAATTGCCCCCACCTTCCCTGCCTTTCGTAAGCTTCTTAAAACCCACCTCTGTTGTCAGGCATGGGGGAACTGAGATACTCTTTCCCCTTAGGTCTTTACAATTTACGCATGGTGTGTTTGTTTGTATCTATGTTTGGTTTTATAAAAAGGGTTTTTTAGTTGTTTTAGTATTGGATTGTTACATGCTGTTTTTTATCACTGTTGTTAGCCGCCCCGAGTCTACGGAGAGGCGGCATACAAATCCAATAAATAAATAATAAATAAATATGGCACAGGCTAAATACCAATAACGTTAGGGTGTGTTTGCGCAATGAGCTAAATCATATATTATGCCTATGCCAATTACTTAGGGAAATGCTTTACTCACAGATGAGAACCTTCTTTTGATCGGCTTCTAGAAAAGCCACTTGAAAACATTCTCTGAGGACATTATGCTATGTTAGCCAGTAAAGCAGCATTGTGTTGCACACAGAAAATACTAGATCTGGATTAAAGCCTTCAAATCTGTACTTGAATTCGAAGAACATAATCTGGAATAAAAACAAAACTGGAAATAATGAGACACTGAGTTTAAGGGAATTGCAGGGTGTGAACAGATTAGGTTCCTATAATCATCCTTTTCCTCATGGAGCTCTTCCTCCTGCCCTTTCTTTCTATATGTTTGTCCACATACAATATGTACATTTGTTTCTCCTCTTTGATTGTGGCAAGTCTTGCTGGTCAGCCCAATCTTGATATTCTCCTCAGCTTCTTCACACAATTTGTTTGATTGCCAAGAGAGGAAGTCACACTTCTCATGCCATATGGCACAAACAATTTTCTTTACCTTTCTCGTAATTTCCAAAGCTTGGAGGCGTTTTCCTTTGTCAGGAACCCACAAGTGCCTGCATGCTGCTGTACATGAGCAGTGTCTGGAGATCACCAGGAGGGGAATTTCAGCTCCAGTGAATAGTTTGCAAATGGGACAACTACCACCATCACCAGCTGGGCAGATTAGTGATTACATGGGTAACTCCTGGCAAGGTCCCATGTTCCAGGAAGAAACGCAATAAGCAAACCAGCCCAAAACTGGACAGACAGGTAACCATAGTGTCCACTCTATACCTATAGTTGTGGATTAGAAAGATTCCCATCTTCTTCAGGGCAAGTCATTCCTTCCATGGGAGAGGCAAAACAGGCTGGTTTCCAGATAAGAAATATGTATATCTTGCAGAGATTCAGTCTCAACTTGTTTCTTCTCATTTACATCCTTAATCTTACAGAAACCTGGCCAAGGCTTCTGCATCCTCAGTTTTGGTTGGAATAGAGTTGTGTAATTGAATATTAGATCATGCTTTACCCTAAATCATTAGGTCATTCCTCCACGTGCTTCCCGTAGATACTGAACAACAGGGAGGAGGATTAAACAATTTGCAGCACTCTGTGGACAAAATTGTGTCTTTTCCTCCCAATTCATAAAGATGGTCGTCAATAGGACAACATGGTCAAAGATACTCAAAACCAGCATGTTATTTTAAAAGTCCAGGAGAAATGGACTCCCGCATTCAAGTCTTGATGAAGGTCATACACCACAGTCACCAATATATTTCCATCTATATCTCAGGCCTGAACTCTGACTAAAAGGTCCTACATAAACCACACTAAGGAATGCTACAATTGTAGTCTTGCCACCTAACATCCTTCATACAATGAGAATGTTGGAAACCAGTTTCTAAATTGGCTGAATCCAAGGAGGGGTCTTCAGGAGGACACTCACCACTGGTTCTTACAAGGTAGAAGCAATAATCTTTTTTCTCAAAGAGATGCTGACCACCTCCTAAATTCAGCCCCACCTCATGCAGACATGCTTACATAAACAGCCAGGGAGGATATAAGTGTAAACTACATGTAGCAGAAGTCATTCCATCGGTCATCCTATCCACTTCCCCAGAATGAAGAAACAAATGAATCTTGGGATAACATGGCAAGATGCTATCCCAGATACCATAAACTGCTCATATAAATTTCAGATGAAAGTATATGTGAAAGGTTTCATCAGCAAAATGCACCAAATTATGGCTCAGTAATTTGACTTAGCACTATGCCTTTACCTTCAACTCTTCGTTTTATTTATTTATTTATTTATTTATTTATTAGATTTGTATGCCGCCCCTCTCCGTAGACTTGGGGCGGCTAACAACAATAATAAAAACAGCATATAACAAATCTAATATTTAAAATAACTAAAAAACCCTTATTACAAACCAAACATATACACAAACATACCATGTATAAATTGTATAGGCCTAGGGGAAAAGGATATCTCAGTTCCCCCATGCCTGACGACAGAGGTGGGTTTTGAGGAGCTTACGAAAAGCGAGGAGGGTGGGGGCAACTCTGATCTCTGGGGGGAGCTGGTTCCAGAGGGTCGGGGCCGCCACAGATATTCACAACTCTGAACAGAAGAGAACAATGAAAAAGAAAGTATCATACTCTTTTAAATTGTGGTTTTTATCTTTTTTAGAAATCCCGTTTCTGAAACCCAAAACATGAAGCAGCTACCAGCAGAAACGGTTCGACTTCTTTCTAGTTCACAGGTCATTGTATCAGTTGTCAGTGTGGTTAAAGAACTTGTAGAGAATTCTTTGGATGCTAATTCAGCCAGTATTGATGTTAAGTTGGTAAGTTTTTTAAAATTGGGATTAATGTATGGGTGAGAAGACCATATTTCCTTGGAAAGTAAAACTGACTTAAAACACGTGCAGCCCTCTCCAGCTCCATTTTCACTGGCAGAAGCACCGCGGGCCAATCCTTTACTGTTTCCAGGGTGACCCCGTGGCTAGATCTAAGTACCCCAAGGACCAGATATGGCCATGGGCCTTGAGTTTGACACCCCTGATCTAGCAGTTTAGGAAATACTACTTTTAACAAATATATTCTTGATTTTAAAACATATAATTATGGGGGGGTCTTCCTATTGATTTCATTTTTCATTTTCAATAATACATAATCATAGAGTGGGATTATTGGTGCTCTTTGAGCTTGGTTGTTTTCTTGCAGACATTTCATCACCAAACTAGGTAATAGTAACACACCTAGAAGGGAATTTGCTTTCTTTGTATACAGTGGTACCTCAAGATACGAACCCCTCGTCTTACGAACAACTCGTGATACGAACCCGGGGTTCAGAAAAATTTTGCCTCTTCTTACGAACTTTTTTCGAGTTACGAACCGGCGTTCGGAGACTGCTGGGAAGCCGCGCGGCTGTTTTAAAAGGTGACAGCCGGGCGGCGGGGCTTCCCAGAAGCCTCCCGAACGCCGGTTCGTAACTCGAACAAAGTTCGTAAGAAGAGGCAAAATTTTGCTGAACCCTGGGTTCGGTTCGGGAGGTTGCTGGGAAGCCCCCCAGGCCAGCTGCGACCTTTTAAAACAGCCGCGCCGCTTCCCAGCTGTCTCCCGAAGCCGAACGCGGAAGTTCGGCTTTAGCGTTCGGCTTCAGGAGACAGCTGGGAAGCGGCGCGGGTGTTTTAAAAGGTCGCAGCCAGCCTGGGGGGCTTGCCAGCACCCCCCCGAACCCCGAACCCGCACATGCAGATATTGCCGGGGTCATGCATGAGGGCAGTGTGCATGTGCAGGGGTGGGGCACATGTATACATGGTCGCACATATATGGGGGGGTCATGCAGGGGGGGTCGCACACATTGCATTATGGGTGTGCGCGTACACTCTTGGCACTCAGTGCTGAAAAGCTATCACTGTACTAGAATTCTGTTACATTTAGATCCTAAAACCTGTCCATCCAACCAAAGTGATAAATGTGTATACAGTGATCCCCCGGTTATTGCGTTCCCGACCATTGCGAACAGGCTAATTTGCGATTTTTGAACCCGGAAGTCAAAACACCATCTGTGCATGCGTGCCCTTTTTTTCTATGGGCACGCATGCATAGATGGCGCCGGGCAGATCAGCTGCTGGGCGGCTTCCCTAGGTCTTCCCCCTCTTGGCGGGCATCAGCGAGGAGTTTCCCCACCGCCCACGCAAACTCCTCGCTGCTGCCGCTTCGCTCGGGCCGCTTCCCAGCTGAGTACTCAGCTGGGAAGCGGCCCGAGCGAACGGCTTGTCCGCAGCCTGCCTGCCCGCGCGCCTGCGGCTCGCGCGCCCTTCTCCCGCCCACGCCGTTCGCTCGGGCCGCTTCCCAGCTGAGTACTCAGCTGGGAAGCGGCTCGAGCGAACGGCTTGTCCGCAGCCTGCCCACGCCGTTCGCTCCCCCTCTTGCTGGCGGGAGGGCGAGAAGCCCTCCCCAGCACCCGCTCGCCCGCCCTTCGCCGCTCGCCCGCCCTTCGCCCGGCCACCCGCCCTTCGCTCGCTGCTCACCCGGGTTCGGGGGGGGGTGCTGGCAAGCCGCCCATGCCGGCGGCGACGTTTTAAAACAGCCGCACGGCTTTCCAATGAGTCCCGAAGACAAACGCGGAAGTTTGACGTTTGTCTTCGGGACTCATTGGAAAGCCGCGCGGCTGTTTTAAAACGTCGCCACCGGCATGGGCGGCTTCCTAGCAGCCCCCCAAACCCGGGTTGGGGGTCCAGGGGGGTGCTGGCAAGCCGCCCATGCCGGCGGCGACGTTTTAAAACAGGAACCCCAATCTTCAGCTCCTCGCTAGCGCTGCGGGAGTAAAAACACCATCTGCGCATGCGCAGATGGTGTTTTTACTTCCGCAGCGCTACTTCGCGAAAACCCGATCATTGCTAGGGGTCCTGGAACGGAACCCTCGCAATGATCGGGGGATCACTGTATTCCAAAGTTTCCTATGTTGGAAAATTGACATCAACTGTTGGCTTCAGTGCTTGACAATAAATATTGATGATAGATTTCCAGATTTGGAAAACCAAATTGTCCCTTATTAATTGATAGGTGCACTTATCTGTAAAGGTGTTTTTGGAATTGAATAACTCCAAAAAATGTTCTGTGTTGCTTGAAATTAAATTGTCTTCTTTATGTAGGAGAACTATGGTTTTGAAAAGATTGAAGTACGAGATAATGGTGATGGGATTAAGGCAGTTGATGTTCCTGTGATGGCAGTGAAGCACTACACATCAAAAATAAGCTCTACTGAGGACCTTGAAAGCTTGAACACATATGGTTTCCGTGGCGAAGCTCTGAGCTCCATTTGTAGCATATCACAGGTAAAAGGCTAATATAGTTACAGGCTTTTGTGTCTGTTTGTAACCTCAATTCTGCAGAAGTGAAACATTAACCCATTTGATTTTAAGGTATCTAAAATACAGATAGCCTATTGGGAGAGAGTATATGCTGGGCTTTGCATGTACTGTCCTACTTCTTTTGAAGTACGGTGTCTGCAGAGGGTATCTGCAGGGGGTGTTATGGTTTGGACCGAGGCAATAACATTGAACAATTGTAAAAGAAATTGAGATAAAACCAAACATATGGGCCGGTCATAATCCTATTATATTTACAATAAAGGGAAGAAAAATGGAAATAAATGGATTATGAATCAGGCAATAATAAAAGAAAATAATTACATAAACTATATGAAAAAAGAATTAGCTTTCTTCATGAAAGAAAACTGGAACAAGGAAACCACAAACCAGAAACTGGGATACTACAAAAGCATATATTAGGAGCTTAACTACAGCATATACTATAAGGAGAAACAAAAATGAAAATAAACAAATTAATGACTTGCAAAAGAAGATTGGAGTATTAGAATATAAACAACAAGTAGGACTGTCAACATAAAATTAGGGAAGAAATAGAATTAGTTAAATATAGAATTAATCTATTAACACAGGAAGATTTGGCACAGAAAATCAAAAGATCTAGAAAACTATTTTGAATATGGAAATAAATTGTGCAGGTGGTTAGCATATAAATTAAGAAAAGAAAAATTTATAGAACAATTATAAGATGAGAAGGGTAATATAAAAGTAACAAGAGAAGAAAAAAAGTTATAACACTTAAATACTTTAGTGAATTGTATAAAAAAGAAGAAATAAGCCAGGATTACATACAAATGTACTTGTAACAAACTACCAATAACAAATTTGGATAGAAATACATGAAATGAAGAAATAATAGTTACAGAGTTAGAGAAAGCAATACAAAAACAAAAGAATAACAAAACTCAAGGGCCATATGGTATTATAGCAGAATTTTACAAGGAATGATAGAATCCATTGAAAAAAACTGTTATTGGTAACATTTAATGAGGTCTTAAATAAAGAAGAAACTCCTAAAACTTGGGCAGAGTCAACATTAGGAAAACAAAAGATACAAAATTATAGGCCAATCTCACTGTTGAACATAGACTACAAAATTTTTGCAACATTAATAGCTGAAAAATTAAAAAATATAATCAATAAACTCATCCATTCAGATCAAAATGGTTTCCTGCCAAGTAGATACATCAGAAATAATACGAGAATGATCTTGGACACATTAGAATACTATGAAGTAAATCCAGGAAAATCTGTAGCTCTCATGTTCCTCAATGCCCAAAAGGCCTCTGACAATTTAAATTGGGATTTCCTTATAAATAAATTAGAAATGATGAATTTTGGTCCAAAATATATTAGAATGATTAAAACATTATATTCTAAACAAGTGGCCAGAATAATCGAGCCTTGATGACTTAGTGGTTAGAGTGCAGTACTACAATCTACTTCTGCTGATCACCAGCTGCCAGCAGTTTGGCAGATCAAATCTCAGTAGGCTCAAGGTTGACTCAGCCTTCAATCCTACCAAGGTCGGTAAAATGAAGACCCAGATTGTTGGAGACAATATGCTTACTCTCTGTAAACCACCTAGAGAGGGATGTAAAGCATTGTGAAGTGGCATATAAATCTAAATTCTATTGCTATAATTATAAATGATGATTTAACTGATCAATTTGATACTCAAAAAGGAGTTTGTCAAGGATGTCAACTGTTCCCTTGTTATTTATATTCACTGTAGAAACATTGTTACAGCAAATTAGGAAAAATCCAAATATCAAAGGGCTTAAAGTTAAACAACAAGAATATAAACTTCAGGCTTTCATGGACAACTTGGTATTTATAATAGAAAATCCGCTAAAAGTAGGGACAAAACTATTAGAAGAAATAAATAATTTGGAAATGTAACAGGCTTAAAAATTAACAAGAAGAAAACTAAAATAATAATTAAAAATTTATTAAATAAACAAATTCAAGAATTAGAAAGAAAATTGCAAATCCAAATCGTTAAAAAATTAAATATTTGGGAAATAATACTGACAGCTAAATGTTCAACAATTAAGAAAGACAATTACATTGAATTAAATAAACGAATAGAAAAAGACTGGGCGAAATTGAATAAATTACCTATTTCATTGATAGGGAGAATTGCAACTGTTAAGATTCTGTATTGCCAAAACTACTTTATTTGTTTCAAACTATTCCAATAAAATTACTTAGAAAATGCTTTGAAAGCTTAAACAGGATGATATCAAAGTTTATTTGGGCAGGGGAAAAACCAAGAGTCAAATTAAAATATTTACAGGATAATAGAAAACAAGGGGGCTTTGGACTGCCAGAGTTGGAAATATACTACTAGGCAACTATTTTGCATTGGATAATGGATTGGATACTTTTTAGTAATAAAAGAGTACTAGCAGTCAAAGAATATGATCTATGGGTTGGATGGCATGGGTTCTTATGGGATGAAAAACATAAAACACATTCATATTTCCATAATCATAAAATTAGAGAATCGTTACGGAAAATATGGGCCAAAATAAAACACCAACATTATAAAGAAATCCTGACTTCGTTTTCCAGTATGGAAGCAATTATCCACCCCAACACAATAGACAAAGATAAAATGGTCAGATGTGCGGAAATTCTGAATGCAGAAGAAAATTTAAAAGATATTGAAACCTTTAATCAACAAGGAGTCAAAATTGACTGTTGGCCATATTATCAAATTAGAGAAATTAAAGAAAGTCAAAAGGAAATTTGGAATAGCAAAAGAGAAATCAGGATTAGACAAAATTTTATTGGGTCCCGGGGGGAAATAATAACAAAATTTATAAATATTTACTAAATTATAAAATGGAGGAAGAAATTGTTAAGGGAAATGTGTTGTACAACTGGCAGTACAATTATTAGAAAAATTTTAAAATGCGCAGAATTAGATAAATTGATAATAGAATTAAACCAGAAAGAGGACTCAGAATACTTTGAAGTTTGGAATTTGTTCTATAAGTGGTTGGAAAGGAAGAATAAAAAGATGTATAAATGTATATATTGATGTTTAGTTAAAGAATGAATATAGGATTTTATAAAAATTGAAAAGGAAATACAGTTTACTTGACATTATATTTTTTATTGTTAGATTTCTATTACAACAAGGACAGCGGATGATGATTTTAGCACCCAGTACAGTTTTGATACAAGCGGTCATATAATTTCTCAGAAGCCATCTCATCTTGGAACAGGTATGGCTTTTAGTCCCTTTATACAACTCTCTTATCTTTAGTTCATCAGTTCAGGGCCACGAGTACTTGGAATTTTTCTGCTTCAGATAACAGAACAACAGTTGCATCACATTTTAAAATTGGAATTGATAATTAAAATTGTGATTTTTAAAATAACTAGATGAGTTAGATATGAAAAATAAAAACACACACCAAATTGAGATTTTATTCATGTACCCCTATACATTCAATATGTAAAACTCAGTGATGGGGTCCTATGGGTATGGTCAGGTATACAGAACCAGTAGGAAAAAAATGATTTTTTTTCTTTATTTCCCTTCTGGGCTCTGGGTATGCTTTTCCTATTGCAGTAAATGAATTTTAGAAGAGCTCTCTCTCTCTCTCTCTCTCTGTGTGTACATACACATATAGTATGTATGTATATTTTTGTGTGCCTGTGTGTAATTGTATGTACGCATGTGGCATATATTCATAAAATTAAATAGTATATTTTGGATGTTCAGTAATAATAAATACATAGGGAAATTATATCTCTTTGAGGCAAGGAAACGCCGGGCACCCTAACCCTTGACATGAGTGATGTCAAGTTGGTCACCTTTAAGCCAGCCACATGACCTTTAAGCCACCCCCGGTCACATGATCATCAAGCCACTCCCACCTGGTCACCTGGCCGACCAGCCACACCCACAGAATAAGCCACAGCCACTATGTGGTAGTAAAAAAAATTGCTGCCCTTCAGTGGTATAATTTCATAAAAATAAAATTGGTTCTAGACATGAGGGATTCTGAAACGAAAAATTCAGCAGAAGGAGAACTGTAGCAAAGGACCAGGTGTACCCTTGAGATTGTGTTAAAGAAGAAAGCAACTTCTGATTGTTTCAGTCACATATCGTCTCAGATAAACCTGAATAACTATGGAACAAAAATGATTATTTTAAGTAGGAATCAAAATTGGCGAGTTGGAAGAGATATCAAGATTGATTTAGTCTAATTGTTCAGTATTCATTCACAATCCACACTTAAGAATGATATCCAACTATTTCTTCTTATGTTTTCAGTTCTCTGAATAAAATAAAACTAGTAGGACCAAATTTTCTTTTTATTACCAAGAAATGCTACACACTTCAAAATAGAAGATGATAGATTGTTGTCTACCAGAGGTTTTACATTCCAGAATTACTGCATTTCTTGAGGGACTTAAATTTAACTTTAGTTCAGGAAAATTTGAGAATTTATGGCATCAAATGGATGAAAAGGATCAATCTTTGAAATTTTAGTGATTTATAGATTGCAAAATTTGAGAATCTCTGCTTATTTGCATTATATTACTTGTGTTTTTTAACTTTGCTGATATAATACAGCTCATAGCAATAGTATTTTGCAGCACTTTCTAGGCAATTTACAGAATCAGGATATTGCCCCAACAATCTGAATCCTCAATTTACTGACTTCAGAAGGATGGAAGTCTTGAGCCAATCAGGATCAAGTTGCTGACAGTGAGCAGAATTAGCCTATGCAATATTGCATTCTAATCACTTCACCTACCACAGCTCTTTTTGGTATACATTGACTACAGCTACTTTGATATTTCTCAATTTAAAAAGCTAAAATGACAAATTATCCTCAGAACTGATTGATGCAGCCAAGGTCAAAGTCTGTAGATTAAAGACACTTAACAACAATTTAAAACAATAAAAGGATATATTAATAAAAGCGAAAGAGCGTCTATGTTAATTTTCTTTGCTTTTCTTCTCCCTTGCTCTTCTTGGTAGGGACAACTGTAACAGTTCAAAAGCTGTTCAAGAATCTGCCTGTAAGAAAACAGTTTTATTCTACAGATAAGAAATGTAAAGAAGAAATTAAAAAAACTCAGAAGCTGTTGATGGCCTATGGCATTATAAAACCAGAACTGAGGATAATGTTTACGCATAACAAGGTAATAATTTTTTTAAAATGCTGCTTCTCATAATCAAAATCTGCATTTGCTTTTGGATAAAGAACCCTGCCGTAATCTCTGCATAGTTACCTCAAAGACAAGAGTGACATCTATTGGGCAGATGAAATTAAAATGTTTCATGTTCCTACTCTTGTAAAAATGCTTATTTTATATATATGTTTGTGAATGTTTAGTTTTTGAAAATTTTAAATTTAATTTAAAATTTAAAATTTGAATGAAAAATATAATTCTGGAAAGAACATTGATCATGTACGTTTATTGAGATCCAATTCACAGTTGTTTAGAAATATTTGCTACAATGAAAAGTTACCTCTCCAAAAATTACACCCCGAGTCTACGGAGAGGGGTGGCATACAAATCTAATAAATACGTAAATAAATAAATTAAATTGCTTATTTTATTTTCAGCTGATTTGTTCATGATCCAAGTTGATTTTGCCTAGCCCCATGTCATTGAGATGATACAGCAGAAAAAAAATGACCTCTGAACACAAAAAATGACAAATATTTCTATATATTGTTGGGGATATAACTTTCACTTTTTATTCGAATTAGGCTCAAAATATAAGATTCATTCATAGTCTTTAGTGTAAACTTATAGTTCTTGAAAATCAAAGGTAAAATATATTCATTCATTCATTCATTCATTCATTCATTCATTCATTCAATTTTTATGCCGCTTTTCTCCTTAGACTTAGGGCGGTTTACAACATGTTAGCAATAGCACTTTTTAACAGAGCCAGCATATTGCCCCTACAATCCGGGTCCTCATTTTACCCACCTCGGAAGGATGGAAGGCTGAGTCAACCTTGAGCCGGTGATGAGATTTGAACCGCTGACCTTCAGATCTACAGTCAGCTTCAGTGGCCTGCAGTACAACACTCTATCTGCTGTGCCACCCCGGCTCTTTAGTGTGTTTTGTGTGTTTTAGGCAATGTTTGATCATCTTGTCCCCATCCCCCCCCCCCAACCACCACCACTCCCGAATTTCTTGAAATGGGTCCAGAGACCAGACAACATAATCTTATACTAGTAGCCATTTCTTCTATTTTCACCAATACATCCTTTTTGTAAAAAAAATGCTTAAGTTAATGAGGAAATAAAATGTTTCCTGCCAATGTTGTAGGAACAACCAAGAATAGTAAGAAGAAGATAGTTTTGGAATAGCAGCAAATATTTACGATTGAGAATTGTAGTGTCGTGAAATAGGAAATATTTTCACAACTGATGAAATAATCAGATCTGAACAAAAGATCAAATTATTGATTTCAGCCTGTTGCCTTTTTAAAAATTGTTCATATGGTTATTGAAAGCATAGTTTTAAAACTTTTAACACAAGAGGTCGCTCATTAGCTATAGCTATGTGGCAGAAAAGCCATCCAAAATTTTACATGTTATGAACATGACTTTCAGTTTCTGATATACAGGCATATACAGTATGTAGCCATATAATTATCATGAACAAAATTGAGGCTTTGGTTTATTATAGGGAGGGGTAAAAAAATCACTATCGCAGAAGTACAAAAGTATTTAGGGAAAATTATGGAATTGTGCTGGGTCAATTCATTGGACATTTTGTGTGTGTGTGTGTGCGTGTGCATGCGCGCATATATATACAGTATATGTCAAATACATAGAAACATAGAAGTCTGACGGCAGAAAAAGACCTCCTGGTCCATCTAGTCTGCCCTTATACTATTTTCTGTATTTTATCTTAGGATGGATATGTGTTTATCCCAGGCATGTTTAAATTCAGTTACTGTGGATTTATCTACCACGTCTGCTGGAAGTTTGTTCCAAGGATCTACTACTCTTTCATTTAAATAATATTTTCTCATGTTGCTTTTGATCTTTCCCCCAACTAACTTCAGATTGTGTCCCCTTGTTCTTGTGTTCACTTTCCTATTAAAAACACTTCCCTTCTGGACCTTATTTAACCCTTTAATATATTTTAATGTTTCGATCATGTCCCACCTTTTCCTTCTGTCCTCCAGACTATACAGATTGAGTTCATTAAGTCTTTCTTGATACGTTTTATGCTTAAGACCTTCCACCATTCTTGTAGCCCGTCTTTGGACCCATTCAAATACTACTCACGCATCATCACAGAATCTCCAGAACCATAAAACCTACAAATTTGAAACTTGGCACATATGTTCTTCTTGGCTTCTAGATGCTCACTAAGGATTTTTCAAAATGACCATCAGATCATAAGTTATTTCTTATATTATTATTAATATACTCTGATGCTAAGGGGTTAGATGTTCTACTCCCCTCCCCACCGGAAAAGAACTCTGTTCCAGTTGCCAGTGGGCGTGGTCAGTGTGTGACTCCCTTCGGGCTGGGAGCTTGGATATTCTACTCCATGTTAAGGAGTTCAGTTTCATAGCGAAGCATGGGTATCCAACTGCTAGTATATCATATAATTATACAAATGTAGTACACATGGATTGCCAACTGACAACAACAAAATGGAAAAACAGTTGAGCTAGGGAATGGAATGGATAGGAATATAATGTTGAATTGGACATAGCCAGCTAACTAAAAGCAGAGCCAATTGTAGTGGGATAAATAGTCAGCAAGTTGGCTGACTTTGTAACTCTTCTCTGGACAAGCTGCTTTTCAACTATTAGGATCATTTGGATTGACAGACGTGGTGAGTTTCCTTCATCCTCTAGCGAAAGAAATTTTAAATATAAGTATAAAGTTTTTTTTAAAACATCAGAAAAAACATCCAAAGAATCATTAGAATTTTAAATAGAATACTCTATTTGTAACCTTGATAAAAGTTACAAATAGAGTAAAGATGGATTTGAAATAAAAATTTGGAAAGAAAATAAAAAATAAAAGAAAACATATATTTAGTTTGTATTGTTTTTTATCATTGTAATCTTAATAAAATTACCAATAAAAATATATAGCTGACTATTTAATATAATCAGTCACCCTTCTAAATCTCAAGTAAATAAATAAAAAGTGAATAGAGCATGCCACACTTCATTGTTGCCTTGTATCTTATTCTACTGTTCTGAAAATAGCTCTGAATTTTCCTCTTACATATAAATGCTTACATATAATACATATAATGTGATAAATTAATTTATGATATATTAACATATATTTATCCTCTTGGAATCTTCAGGTATGTAATGTCCTATAGAAATTTCGCTGATGCGTTTATGGCACTGTCATTTCTGGAAATATCTGTAGACTTTACAATAAATATGTATTTTATGCAAATATATTAGGAACATTGTACTGAGAATAAAACCAGAATACTGTATTCATAAACATTACTATTCCCTGTAATTAGAAGTTGAAGAAATATATTGTTGTCAGTGATTGATTCCAGAAATCATACATGATCTGTGGCCAGCTTCCTCCTCTTAAGATGTATTGAAGTAATGCATAACTGGTGTAATCACAATTGATAAAAATGTTTCCTTAGCTCTTGTGCATTAAGAATGGTTAAGAACTGACGGATACTCAAAGCAATCACTAGATTGATATTATTCCATATCTTCACCCCATCCCTGTTCATTTCATTTCTGAAAACTTTTTAAAGCTCTCTGTGTATGCTTTTATACCCTCTCCCCTTCTCCACATAGATCAGAGCTGTCAAACTCACAGCCTGCAGGCCAGATGCATCATACGCTGGCCACGCCCAGTTTAGTGAAGGAAAAATATGTCACATGACACCGTGAGTTTGACACCTCTGCCATAGATTAACTAATTGTAATAGAATGCCTCTTGGCTTGCTTTCTTAGTAATGTTCTTGATATCTTCATATAATTGAACCTGAAAACCAGGGATAATTATATATTTTTTCTAAAGAATGTTTTGTTTTGTATTAAATAATGGTTTGCTATACAGTGGTCCCTCGATCATCGCGAGGGTTCCGTTCCAGGACCCCAAGCGATGATCAATTTTTCGCGAAGTAGCGGTGCAGAAGTAAAAACACCATCTGCGCATGCGCAGATGGTGTTTTTACTTCCACCGCCGCCCGCCCTTCGCCCGCCCACCCCGTTGCTCGCGCCTGGAGTTTCCCCGCGCGCGTGCCGCCCGCCCGCCCACGCTGTTGCTGGGGCCGCTTCCCAGCTGGGGAGCGGAGCTGGGGTGTCCCCAAGCGCGCGCGCACCGCCCCGCCCGCCCACGCTGTTGCTGGGGCCGCTTCCCAGCTGGGGAGCGGAGCTGGGGTTTCCCCAAGCGCGCGCGCATTGCTGGGGCCGCTTCCCAGCTGGGGAGCAGAGCTGGGGTGTCCCCAAGCGCGTGCGCACCGCCCGCCCGCCCACGCTGTTGCTGGGGCCGCTTCCCAGCTGGGGAGCGGAGCTGGGGTTTCCCCAAGCGCGCGCGTGTTGCTGGGGCCGCTTCCCAGCTGGGGAGCGGAGCTGGGGTGTCCCCAAGCGCGCGCGCACCGCCCGCCCACCCACGCTGTTGCTGGGGCCGCTTCCCAGCTGGGGAGCGGAGCTGGGGTTTCCCCAAGCGCGCGCGCGTTGCTGGGGCCGCTTCGCAGCTGGGGAGCGGAGCTGGGGTGTCCCCAAGCGCGCGCGCACCGCCCGCCCGCTCACGCTGTTGCTGGGGCTGCTTCCCAGCTGGGGAGCGGAGCTGGGGTGTCCCCAAGCGCGCGCGCACCGCCCGCCCGCCCACGCTGTTGCTGGGGCCGCTTCCCAGCTGGGGAGCGGAGCTGGGGTGTCCCCACGCGTGCCGCCCGCCCGCCCACGCCGTTGCTCGCGCTGCCGCTGGGGTCTTACCGGGGCAAGAGGGGGAAGACCCAGGGAAACCGCCCAGCTTCCCAGCTGGGGAACTCCACCATCTACGCATGCGTGGCCATAGAAAAAAGGCACGCATGCGCAGATGGTGGAGTTTACTTCCGGGTTGAAAACTCGCGAAATAGCCCTTTCGCGATGCTCGAGGACACGAAACTCGAGGGTTCACTGTACAGTGTTCCCTCGATTTTCGCGGGTTCGAACTTCGCGGAAAGTCTACCACGGTTTTTCAAAAATATTAATTAAAAAATACTTTGCGGGTTTTTTCCCTATACCACGGTTTTTCCCACCCGATGACATCATATGTCATCGGCAAACTTTTGTCTGCCTTTAATAAATATTTTTTAAAATAAACTTTAATAAATAAACATGGTCTAAATGGTTATTAAGGGAATGGGAAATTGCAATTCAGGGCTTTAAAGTGTTAAGGGAAGGCTTGTGATACTGTTCATAGCCAAAAATAGTGTATTTACTTCCGCATCTCTACTTCGCGGAAATTCAACTTTCGCGGCCAGTCTTGGAACGCATCCCCGTGAAAAGTGAGGGAACACTGTACTGACAACCCCTGAACTACTACTAATTTGACATCCTAGATTAGATTGTGTGTCATCTTTTTGTGAAAGTTTATCCTGCCAAGACATTCTTTGAATACTGATAATGTTGATACTCCTGCCAGTGTGGTTGTGTTAGAAAGAGGTATTTTTCCTCTTTCATCATCACGTTCCTTGAAAGCAAACTGAATAATATAATGATCACAGGGTAATCATTTCTTATCATTTTTATTATGGGTTTTTTAAAGGTTTCTGTTATTGGAAGCAGAAAGGATTGGGAGTAGATGTTTATTTCTTGCTTGTTGATAAATGTAAAAAAAAAAATCCTACTATATTTTCCCTACCTGGAAATTTTAGCTGCTTTTTGCTCTATGAGGGACTTCACTTCTAGGAATCTGAATTCCATTTGTGTTGGGGGGAAACAGTTTCAAATTCTTGCCACTTAAAATATTTCAAATTAGTAAAATTGCTAAAAATGGTAACAAGGTTGATTGGGTCCACACAAGAATTGCTGCTTATATTTCGTAAGTGTGAAGCAAAGTAGGATTAATGTTGTTTTAATTCAGTCCATTCCAAAATGAGAGCCAATGGAAGGTTATTTGTGCAACTGAGTTGTCAAACTTTTTTCCTTTTGAAATGATATAACAAATTGAGATGGCCACTTTTGGCTAACTATAACAACTAGATTTCTGATATCATGTACATATTTTAACACAAGACAGAAATACCAGAATTTTAGTCTCTTTCCACAGGGTCCTACTAAAATAGCGTTAATGGGAATGTTTTGCATGAAAAAAAATGAGAGCACATATCTATGTGAAAAAGGAAAGAGGAAGCTTGTTTGCTGGCATAGGAAAATCTTATTGATTAGTAAGCGTATGTGGAGAAGATGGACACCTGTCTACTAGGAAATGACTGAGACCAACTCATCTTACTGTCTCTCAGCTGTTAAATATTTAATGTAACAACAACACCCTCCAACAGGTTGAATGTGAAGTGTTGACCTAAAGGTGACATTTTTGTATCCTATTACCAGTTCCTTCACTCATCTTGTTTCTCATCCATCACATTTTTCAAACAGCAGCATAGCATTTACAGCAGAAAATTATATTAGCTGCTTGCACATATAGTATTAGGTTCAATATAAAATGTGAAAATGTGTTTCTTCAAATCTTGCAAGGTAGATCAGTTATTTTAAAATCCTGTGGGAAAGGGCAAACATCTTTGTCAAATACCATGAGAAAGAAATTTCCTTTTTTTATTTGCTTACTCTTGTACTTGATTACACACATATTACCGTAGATGCTGAGCATTATACTGGGATATCAATCAATTTTTTTTTCTCATAGAAAAAGGCAAGAGAAAATACTCCTGTCTCTTTGTTATTTCCTTGCTGGCTCTGATTAAGAATTGTGACTGATCAAGAATTGTGAATTTGAATTTCATTTCTATTAGGCACAAATCATTTTGGAAACATCTTCTGTAGGACACAAGGCACAATACCTGCCTCTTTTTTTAGTCCTAACTGTAAATGGGTGTAAAGATAATACCTAGAGGCAGAAGCTTTGAAAGAGATGAGTGCTATATCTGTCACATTCCTGCCCTCAGACAAAATGCTATATTGGCGATCTGGAATGGGATAGCATGCAAACCAACATATTTCCTACTACTTTGCCAGGAAACTCCAAGAACTGAAGTGACAGAATTGCTTAGAGAGAAGAGTATTAGAAGACAAAGACTATACGGTCAGAGGGACATGACATCTGTATGTTCCATAACACTGCCCACAGTCACCTTATATGGGAGATGTGCATATAGTTTACAGTCATACATACATGCATATATACATACATACATTAGCAATGAAAGCTACAAAGTGGTTATTCTACTCTGTGTATTGCATCTACAAATTCTCATTCAGCACCAATCTGTTCAAGGTTACCCAGAATGTGGAAGTGATTGTGGAATGGTTCTCCAGCACACTGCTATTTGTGAGATTCCACGAGAATAAATCATTTGTATTTAACTCAAAGGTTGATGTCACTTGGATAGAATATAGTGAGTAGTTTGGGGAAAAATATTGTAAGGTTATCTGAAAATGTTTTCAATTTGTGGAATCCAAGGAAATGAGTAGAGGTTTTTGTAATATTAGCTCTACTCTTTTGGGGGGGGGGGGGGGAGGAGATCCATGTTCTGCTCGGCTCTTGTTGGTAACTAGGAGGAGACTTCCAGTTGTATACAGTACATGAAAAATGCCTCCTTGTGAGAAGATCTGGTACTGTCTACCGTGTTGGAAGCAATGATGTATCTACTCCTGAAGTTATTTCTGAATCCAGCCATGTTAGATAACAGCCCTGTCCCCAGGCTGCTCTTTTTGGAACAAGTTTTGTAGAATGCAGCAGGCATAGAGAGCCCTAGATGAAGCAGAGTATCTTAATTCCTCCCAAATGGGTTCAGATCTGATAGTTTTCCGAATACAGTAGTCCCTCGCTATACCGCGCTTCACCTACTGCGGCTTCACTTCATCGCGGGTTTCTGAGGAAGTCGATCGGCAGATTTAAACAGCCCGCCGAACTCGATCGGCAGGTTTTTCAAAAAAAATAAAAAATCTAAAATTGTAAATACTGTATTTAAATACTGTATCTAAAATAAATACTGTGTGGGAAGGGTTTATAAACACTTAAAACAGTGAAAACTTACCAAACAATTACAATATAAATACTTAAATAAGTACTATCAGTCGATAAATTCCCCATCGCGGATTTCACCTATCGCGGCCAGGTCTGGAACGTAACACCAGCGATAGGTGAGGGACTACTGTAGTGTTAAATATCATCAGCCATGATATCCTTCTGGACTGTACAAGAAGTGAGTGTGGTCTTTATGATGTTTCTGAGTAGAGAGTTTCAGTCCATAGTTACAGGAGAGGAATAGTCATGGTTGTCCCTGTGTAAGATATCTCAAGGATTGACTATCCATATTATTTTAACATCCATATAAAACTGCTAGAAATGTCCGTCCATTGATTTTGGATGAAGCATCTTTTATATTGATAATATTGTTCAGATATTCCTGAATAGGGAGAGCCATGTTAATTAGGTTAGCCAATAAATAGGCATAGCAACTAAGACAGCCAATGGAAGCTAAACACTTCTGAGTTTGTGCAGAGACTCAAAACTGAAAACTTAAGCTGGGTGTTGCTCAGTCCATTCTCTACTCTGTCCACTCTGTATTCTCCATATACTCTGTGCATGTCTACTCTTCTGAAATGAAACTAATTCTCCTGCTTGTGTTTACTTGAAGAAATAATCAACTTGTGCTATTGTATATACAGTGATCCCTCGATTTTTGCGATCTCGATCTTCGCGAAACGCTACACCACGGTTTTTCAAAAAATAATAAATTAAAAATACGTCCGCGTTTTTTTTGCTATACCACGGTTTTTCCCACCCGATGACGTCATACGTCATCACCAAGAGTCACATAAATTTCAACAAGAATGGGAAAACACGCGTTGGATGGTCAAAAAAACAAACCCCGGAACGAGCTATTATTGGGCGACGAGGGAGATGCATTTAAAAGGCTAAAAAGGAAGGGATGGAAATTACATTACAGTACTTAGCCGGTGAGAGGGGTGGATCGGGCGGGCGGGCGGGCGAGCGGCGAGCGGGCGGTAGCGGTGAGGGCGCCAGAGGCGCTGGGGGGGCGGAGGCAGCCGGTATTCAAAGCAATCTGTTGGCTTCCGCACTTTCGTCGCTCCCCGCCTCCACCATCTGCGCATGCGTGGCCATGGGAAAAAGGCGCGCATGCGCAGATGGTGTTTTTACTTCCGCACCACTATACTGCGGAAAATCGATTATCGCGAGAGGTCTTGGAATGTAACCCTCGCGATAATCAAGGGATCACTGTACAGCATGTTACTATGTTTATAAAGAACTTAATGGATCCAGCTGAATCAGTCATCTGTGTGTGCTTCTGAAAATTGATTTTTCTGCAACAAACTCTGATAAATATCTAGTTATACCTTGTAACTTCATGCCAGCAATAATATAATGGAGGTCCTTACTCAATATATGAAGCTATGAGAGACTGGGTGAGATGAGAACAAATAAATAACCTTTTACAGCAGAAGCCCTGAAAGTTGTATTTTCTGGGTCTTGCTCTTTTTTTCTTGTCAATGTTATTTATTTTGCTTTCCCTGCTATGGAAAAGATGAATCTTAATATTTAGTAGGATGTGATTGCAGTGGTTCAGCAGTCTGCACTCCTTCAGGTTTTGGATCTCTAGTGGTCTCTTTCACTAGCCATCTCATCTGTCCAAATCTTTTCTGTCATCTGCTTCTCCAGAATACAACCCCTTTCAAAAGAAGGGTTCAGATGAGCAAGGAGAAATCTGAGTCTGCCACTCCTGGCAAGACTCTGTTCTTAGCACTGACAGTGGGAAAATCCAGTAGGAAAATTAATTTTCAAATCCTGCAGAGCAGACTCAAGGATTCATCATTGTCGCAGTTCGTAGCACCCTGTGATATGATTTGAGATTTGTAACATATGGTATGCTAAGAAATATTTTTTTAAAAAACAAAATGTGACTTGTTAATTGAGGACACTGAATTCATCTTTGGAATTTACAAGTACTTTGCAGTGCTTCTATGGATCCAAACAACTCCTGATGATAGTATTATTTTTCATCAGGCATTAGCTTTCAGTGGTACACATGGTCTCATCTGCTTGCAATTTTTTAACACAAGTTTCTAAAATTAGTACTTTTAAAACAGGTATGTCCATCTGGCAGTCTATGGACTTGATCTGATCTCTTAAGCAATCTATCTGGAGTAGAAATGCCTTTCTTACATTAAAAAAGTGAGATATTTTTACTCTAGAGTACATTGCAAGTTGAGTTGAATTAGGATTAATTGCTATGTTCTACTTAAAGGTAAAGGTTCCCCCGCACATGTGTGCTAGTTGTTTCCAGCTCTGGGGCAGTGCTCATATCCATTTCTAAGCCAAAAAGCCAGCACTGTCTGAAAATGTGTCAGTGGTCATGTGGCCAGCATGACTATATGCCAAAGGTGCATGAAATGCTGTTACCTTTCCACAAAGGTGGTCCCTATTGTTCTACTTTTATTTTTTATGTGCTTTCGAACTGCTAGGTTGGCAGAAGCTGGGACAAGTAACGGGAACTCACTCCATTATATGGCACTAGGGATTCAAACTGCTGAACTGCTGACCTTCTAATTGACAAGCTCAGGAAATCAGAATTGTACAATATGAATACAGTGATACCTCGTCTTACGAACTTAATTGGTTCCGGGACGAGTTTTGTAAGGTGAAAAGTTTGTAAGACGAAACAATGTTTCCCATAGGAATCAATGGAAAAATGATTAATGCATGCCAGCCGAAGCGCCCATTTTTGCGCTGCTGGGATTCCAATGAGGCTCCCCTCCATGGGAAACCCCACCTCCGGACTTCTGTGTTTTTGTGATGCTGCAGGGAATCCCAGCAGCGCAAAAACGGGTGCTTCGCTGGCAACGGAAATCCGGTAGTGGGGTTTCCAGTGAGGGGAGCCTCAGCGAAATCGCAGCATCACAAAAACACAGAAGTCCAGAGGTGGGGTTTCGAGGACTTCTGTGTTTTTGCGATGCTGCAATTTCGCTGAGGCTCCCCTCACTGGAAACCCAACCTCCGGACTTCCGTTGCTAGCAAAGCTCCCATTTTTGCACTGCTGGGATTCCCCTGCAGCATCACAAAAACACGGAAGTCCGGAGGTGGTGTTTCCCATGGAGGGGAACCTCAGGGGAATTCCAGCAGCGCAAAAACGGGCACTTCGCTAGCAACAGAAGTCCACAGGCGGGGCATCCCAGTGGCGGCGGCTTGGGTTTGTAAGGTGAAAATAGTTTGGAAGAGGCAAAAAAATCTTAAACCCCGGGTTTGTATCTCGAAAAGTTTGTATGACCAGGGGTTTGTAATACTGTATATCACTGTATACCCATTCAAATATGACCCATTTTTGTGTCAACAGTGAGGAAAACCAGGAAGCTGTGCTTAGGCATCCTTTCTGTTTCATCTAAACTAGGAACTATGATTAATAGAGTCCCCCAAGATCAGTTTCATAAACCAGTTGTCAATCCTGATGAACTAAATTAGGATTTATATTTTAGCATAGTACACAGATGTTAATATCTATTGGATTACCTATTGAAGTATTCATTGGGCTTCCTTTGAAACAAAATGGATGCAGAAAATAGCTTCTTTTACTGGAATTTTAGAGAGTCAAGGAATACATTGAACATTTGGTGAGACAATAATAAAATAATAAAATAATCCAATAATAAAAGTGGATGGCCGAAGTTTGTGATGATGAACCTATGGCATGCATGCCACAGGTCGCACACGGAGCCATATTGGAGGGCACATGAGATGTTGCCCTATGTCATTTTCAGCCTTGGGGAAGGCCCTGAAACCCCAGAGTGAAAAAAAGCCTACCCAATTGAAAAACTAGAAGTTTGGAAAACGCATTTCCAGTTTGCCCGTTGTGCTGTTTTTTGCACTCTGGGGCTTCGGGAAGCTTCCCTGAACCCTCCGGAGTGCAAAAAACAGCACAACAGGCAAACCAGAAGTCCATTTTTCCAAACGTCCGGTTTGACCATTTTTTCACCTTCCCAGGCTTCAGTGAGGCCTGTGCGCATGCACAGGGATGGGGAGATTGTGCACATGTGCAGGGGCAGCACGGGGGGAGAGGTGCGCATGCATGTAGGGAAGGAGTGTGGGCACGTGCATGCATGCTAGCACACCCCCACACCCCATATTGGTACACGAAGTAAAAAAGTTTTGCTGTCACAGGCCTAAGTCATAACCTTAATTAGATTAAGTTATTATTTAACATAATCTGGTTGGGGGCCCATTTGTGCTGTAAGTGAGCGCTGAAATACTGTATGTCCTGCTACTACTCCCTACCCAAGGGTTGACTCTAGGTATCTGGGTTGTGTGTTTGGGATTGAAGACACCCCCTCTCCCAAGTAAAGGAAGCAGGAGGCCAGAGTTAAGGGATAATGAAATATCTGGAGGATTGCGGTGGGTTGTTACATCTAAGGGGTGATGGACAGGGGACATTTAAGTAAGAGCCAGAGGATGGGTTTTACCTGGGGAATATGCCCCCAATGTATAATACCAATGGCTGTTCTGGCCCACATTGTAAACTGTCAGTTCTTACAATCTTCAATGAAACAGAGAGAAGGCAAGATATATTTGGCTGGCTTTCACTAAACCTAAGATGGTCTATATGTAATTGTATATTTTGATAGCGTACTTTTGCAGTGTCATCATACTGCCTAGAGTCAGATTCATTCTTGGCTCATCATGGTCCCCAGATTTATATGACCTAGAAAATACGGGGGGGGGGGCAATGTATTTATAGCATAATCTTCAGAGTATAATCAAGGCTATAAATCAAACAGTTCAGGAAACCTGTTGTGAGATAGAAAGAAATATCATAAATGTACTGTAGTACTTTATCAGAACTTTAAAAATTTAGCAAGACTATGAATCTTAAATAGAAATGATACCAATCTAGGATTTAAAAGTAAATATAAATGCCTAGGACATTAACTGCATTTGTTATCTTAGTTTTGTATTTAACAGGTTGCCATGCTCCAGAGTTGGCCTGCTTGCTTTTCCTCACTGTGAATTGTATCACATCTTAATTTACATTCAGTCTAGATGATTAAATTGAACAAAACGTTAAATTATTAAGATTTTTAATCCGAGATTATTTTTATCCGAAACAATTAAGTACTTCCATTGTTACAAGATTATTTTCTTTCTGGCATAATTATATTACACCTCAGTTTTAAAGTGTGTAGATTGTCTATTCTTAACAATTAATTAAAAATTCATTAATCACATTATATATAGGAAATGTTGCATATGCAAGAACCTTACTGCAATTCAGATTGATTTAGTTCCTTCTCTGGTATAGAAGGAAAATCCAGTGATTCTGAAACCCATCCATTCATTCATCAATCTAAAGTTGATATCAGCACTTAGCAACCACATAGATTTTCTCCAGTCTGATTCTTCAGTTCTTTCATAGTTGTACCCACAGATGCTGTAATGGAGTCCATATACTTTGCTGGTGATTACCTTATCTGATTCTGTTTCTTACCACTTCCATCACTGTAGGTTTCTTCAAAAAATGGTCTTGACATAATGTGTCCAAAATGTGCTAATTTGAGGCTTGAATGAGAATTCTGATTTATTTGATGATCCACTTGAGAGTTCTGATTATCCATAGTATTCTCAAGAAACGTTCCCAGCATTAAAGCATCAAAACTAATTCTATCCTCTTCTTCAGAGTCCAACTTGCACTTCCATAATGTTGTGGGGGAACCATTGCTTTCATGATCCTGGTCTCAACATCTGAATGTCTTTTCCAATGCATTCATGGCTATTCTATCAAGTGCAGAATATTTCTTTAAGTGCTGGTTCCTTTCTATTAATATTTAATCCTAAAAGGGAGAACTCAGACACTACAACGTCTGTCAATTCTAAGCCTGGTTTCTGAGCCTGTAAGCTTGATAAATCTAAACAATGAAAAATGTTTTTGTTTTTTACATATTGTAAATTGAATACCACGCTTTAAACAAATAGAGTAAAACTCATCTGTATTTTATGCATTGTAAACTTGGTTTAATGTGAAATCAACATATGAATTTCTTAATGGGGTAGAATTTGTTTCATATATATATATAAATTACAATAGAATCCTAGATATTTTCAAACTGACATAATGCTAAAATTTATGTCAGTTTGAAAATATCTAGGATTCTATTGTAATTTAAGAACTAGAATTAAGTGAGATTTCTGTTTGCATACATTTTACCATGTGTGCAATACTAGCATTCAGCTGTTGGGTTTCCAATTTTATTAAGTACTGTTTTATAATGCACATATTGAAGTAATGAATATATTGACTAACTTCTTTCTCAAGTCATACTGATGGTATTTGTGAATCAAAAAGCCAACATCATTGTATGTTTTCAAGGGTTACACAATTGCATATTTGTAGACTTCCCAGTTGTTAGAAATCTGTCACTAGACAATAAAATAGGTAAGGAACTTTAGACAGATAGTTGCTACACAATATATACCAAAGTACCAACAGCATATGCTGTACTCAAAAGAAAGTACATGTGTTTAGGAACAGAATGTTAAAACCCCAGGACAAGTGTGCCATTCCATACCTATATTTCTAAGTAGATCTTGTTCTTATATTATGTATGTATGTATGTATGTATGTATGTATTTATTTATTTATTTATTTATTTATACTTGACTGTGTGTGTATTTCAATTTAATGTTATAAATTTGGCTTTCAGACAATCATATGGCAGAAGAACAGAGTACTAGATCATAAAATGGCTTTCATGGAAGTAGTGGGACCTGCTGTTATGAAGAACATGGTACCTTTTCAGCAGCACCGTGAAGATCTGGAGTTAAGTTTTACAATAAATTAGTATCAAAATAATCCCAAAGATCAAACTGTCTTTATTTTTTCTATCTGTGCCAGTGCTGTGCTGTGCTGTGTTATTTTTAAGTTCTTAAATTGCTTGAATCTGAATTATCTGGAGGAATGCTTCTTAATCTATTATTGTCCCCCATCCCTTAGAAATAATAGAAGTTGCAGTGGGCTTCTTTCTCAGTATCTCAGCCTTTTACTTTTAAAATTATTTTACTTCTATATTTGCATAGAATATAGAATAACAAAGTTAGAGGGGATTTTGGAGGTCTTCCAGTCCAATCCCTTGCCTATGGCCCGTGCTCATCCTATAACATTCCGGACTTCCTTTGGCCTTGATGGGATGGATATCCCATGGATATCCTCATATCTGTTAATAATCCATTGATGATCTCTTGCAGGATCTTCCCAGATATTGATGTCAGGGTAATGGACTTATTTCTCTGCAATTCAACCATGTTCTTTTTTTTAAAAAATATACTTTTATTAAGTATTTTGCTTACAAAAGTAAAATCTAGTACAAACCAAACTTTTTAAATAAAATAAAAGATGCAAAAGGAAGAATAAAAGAGACAGTGAGGAGAAAAAAAGTAAAATACAATTAGAAAAGAAATGTATTCAAAAGTGATTTCTACACTTCATCACAAGTATAACAAATTTAGTGACCCCCTCTAATGTTACAAATAAGCTTTTCATCCTATAATAATAATAATTAATAACAATGATTTATTAGATTTGTATGCCGCCCCTCTCTGAAGACTCATCTGTTGTCTATAAACAAATCCACAAAACATCCTCTTCATAAAGATTTGCCGAGTCCACGGAGAGGGGCGGCATATAAGTTCAATCAATCAAAAAATAAATAAATAAATACCAACTTTATATTCCTTTCTCTTAACTTCTCATAGTCATTCAAATATTGTTAGGTAGGATGGCTGTTCCAGAACTTACATACTTTCTTTAAGAAAAGAGCCGAGGTGGCGCAGCAGGTAGAGTGCAGTACTGCAGGCCATTAAAGCTGACTGTAGATCTACAGGTCAGCGGTTCAAATCTCATCACCGGCTCAAGGTTGACTCAGCCTTCCATCCTTCTAAGGTGGGTAAAATGAGGATCCGGATTGTGAGGGCAATATGCTGGCTCTGTTAACAAGTGCTATTGCTAATATGTTGTAAGCCGCCCTGAGTCTAAGGAGAAGGGCAGCATTAAAAAAAAGCAAATAAATAAAGTAAGATAATGGGTATGTAAGTATGTATTTAGTACTTAATACTTATTTCTTAATACTGAGAAAATTACAATATGTTCAGAACATATCTGTGGGTATATCTTGCTATATTTTGAAAAGTACTTTTAATATGCTTATTTGAAATGATGCACAGCAAAGGCTTATTTTGTTGTCACTGCTTCTTTAGAAAGGAAACTACAAAGGAAGTGAGCCAAAACAAATTCATTGTTGGATAAATAACAGATAAATAAAAGTTGGCATGGATAGATTAGGTATCTTCAAAATTCCCTCCAACTGTTTGATTCTGTGTTCTTTTTATCTGTCTGTCTATCTATCAAATTTCTAGGCCGCCCTTCTCCAGAAGACTCATTCAGTTATTACCGTACTTGTATAACTGTATAAGTAATTACTTGTTTAA
Organism: Erythrolamprus reginae; assembly: GCF_031021105.1. Lineage (NCBI taxonomy): Eukaryota > Metazoa > Chordata > Lepidosauria > Squamata > Dipsadidae > Erythrolamprus > Erythrolamprus reginae. Next base: position 201,732,622 of record NC_091950.1, read on the forward strand.
GTAACAACTGAAAAATAAAATATTACATGGGAAATAATTGAAAAAACAATATTTATCTATCTATCTATCTATTTATTTATTTATTTATTTATTTACCAATATTTACCAGTTTATCACATGCACCAAAATGACTTGATTTTTGTTAAATCTATGTGATCCAATTTTATTTAATGATCATTTTATGATATATTCATTATACTTATAGATATCTTTTAGTGGCTGTGTTCCAAAACCTGATTCAGATCGACGTTTGACAGGTCATTCGAACTCAGAAAGAAGTTACATTTTTATAAATAGCCGACCAGTGAATCAAAAAGAAATTCTCAAGGTACTGCCTTTTCAATTCTATTTCTGATGTTTGGAAAACATTGTTTAAATTAAATAGTAGCTATAGCAGACTTGAAGTCAAGTTTTAAATTGGTACTTTAGAATGCAAGCCTGTATTCTGTTTCAAAAGTTGTTTTGAAAATCCCTTCAGTTTTAGAATTTTATTCCACTGTAGTATGGAATAGAGATGACAGTTCTTAATTGTTGAAATTAGTTACCTAGGTCCTCCTCCTCTTTAACCTAAGATAAATGCAAATATTACCATATTAACTGTGAAAATATTTTTTATAAATAAAGCTTGTTCTTCAGTAATTTCTAATGGGTAGTAATTTGCCTTTTTTAACACAGGGAAGAATTGTATCAGTATGCATTTAGAACATACCAGATGAAATAGTATTACATTCTTGTAGCATGTCACTTTACCAGCAATAAAGTTCCATTGTATCAACTAAAGCCTAATAAAAGCTGTTTTTTCTTTCCTCAACCCACTTATGTGACTATAATTCTTGCTGTACAGTATATACTTAAAAGATATAAATAAACAATATAATATGGAATCCAGTGTGATAGAAGCAAAGATCTGCTTTAGTATTTTGTAAGGTCCTCTGGAGCAGCTTTATACAGGAAAGATTACCATAGAGAAAAGAAATATTCCCTACACAGTTACTTTAAGGAAAAATAATCCATTAGACTTTAGCAAAATATGATATTTTACTTAATTTAAAATTAGAAATATTAATTTTATTCTTTTTTTATGAATATTTTAGCTTGTTCAACAGTACTATAACATATTACACAAGGATTTTAATCGTTTGTTCCCAATATTCTTTCTCAACATTACTATTCCTCCATCTGCTGTGGATGTCAATTTACTACCAGATAAATCTCAAGTACTAGTACATAATAAGGTATAGTCTTTAAGTCTTTTTTTCTTTCACAATATGTTATTGGATACTACAGATTTAACTATGATGATGCAGTAAAATAATTGTTTCTGTGTATGTGTTCTTTTAATATTGCTTGGATTTTTAAAAAGAACAAAATTCTTGTGGCCTGAGGATAAATAAATTGTTCTGCAACAATAAGTAATATATTTTTATTGAATTATTTATTTCATTTTTTTAGGAATCTATCTGCCTTGCTATTGAAGAGAGTTTGATATCATTATATGGACCATTAAACAGCTCTGTGTCTGATGAAATGAATACAATCAACACCTCAAAAGATGTTAATGAAGCCGAACAAGAAGTTATAAGCAAATCTTGTACAAGAATAAATCCACTTGCTTGTACTTCACAAGATTCACTTAGTAATGACATGCAAAATACAAATGTACAGGAAAACAAATTAGTTGGCAATCAAAGAATATATGATCATTATTCTCATCATATATCTACTGAAACTGAAATACCTGATGATGAAATAGTTGGATATGATCAATTTCAGGATGACCAACCAAATAATGTACTTTGTCAAGATCGACAGAATAAGAAAATGTTTAATCTAGATGATAATACTGCAATGGACATTCAGTGTGAAAATGGGATGAAGGGTGATTTTCAAGAAGATAAAGAAGGAGCCAAAACCTCTGCAGATTCAGCTGAAATCACTGCTGATAAATGGAGTATGGGGAATGCATTTAAAAATTCCAGGGCAGAAAATCTGGAACCTGTTCAGATTTTAATTGCAAACATGAATGAAGTAAGAACTCAAAAGGAAAAGAGTCGCCCATCAAATCTCCAAGAAGAAAGTAACAATCAAATTGTTAAAAAAAATGTGATAAAAGATAAAATGGGTCAGATTACAGCCTATGACTTAATTAGTAATAAGGTTATCAGGAAGTCCATGTCAGCATTTGAACTTTTTGTTCAAGACTATTCTCCTGATTCGTTGAGTGAAATTACCAAATTAAACCAAGAAAAATTACTGCTGAAAATGGAAGAGGTGTGGAACTCATTGAATGAAGAAGAAAAAAAGAAGTAAGATTGCTGAACATAATTATCTTGTCATTTTAAAATAGACTGGATATAAATGCAACAACTAAGAAAAATACTTTCTGTGAGTTTGGTCAGATACGTTTTTGATAAATGTGCCTGCAATTACAATTCAATTTCATACCTTTGTTTCATGAATAGCCAACATTTAAGAAAGAAGTAAACTTCATGGTTTTCTGGATCTAACTCTCCTAAGGAGTTAGTAAGGGATAATGTTTTGAGGAAAGGTTATTTTGTGAATGTGGTAAAATATGCCTCCAGCAATTTGCAAATGGACTAATGCATGCAAAAGGATTTTTCCTTTTTGCACTAGTTCATTTCTATGTTTATATAAAATGCAGGTAGTCCTCAACTTACAATGAACTTAGAGACATTTGTTAAGTTAATTTTGCCCCATTTTATGACCCTTCTTGCCACAATTGTTAAGTGAATCACTGTAATTGATAAGTCAATAACCTGGCTGTTGAGTGGATGTGGCTTCCCCATTGACATTTCTTGTCAGAAGGTTGCAAAAGATCATCACATAACCTTGGGACACAACAACCATAAATAAGAACCAGTTACCAAGCATTTGAATTTTGATCACCTGATCATGGGGATGTTGCAAAGGCCGAAACTTTGAAAAATTGTCACAAGTCTCATTTTTAAGTGCTGTTGTAACTTTGAAAATCACTAAATAAACTGTTTTAAGTGGGGACTACAACAGTTATCTGTATATGGAGGAGGAGAGATCCATTTTGTCTTTGTCTTCACTGCTTGTGGGAAATATTGGCTAAATCCATTATTACTGAACACACTGCTGATACATATATTTTTTATTTTTGACAGAAATAAATGAATCTAAATAATTTGAAATAATAGTCTCCATATTTATATTAAAAAGGAATTGTGACTTAATGAGAGCTAAAGCTATTAAAATGAAGCAAGAAAATTGTTTTTTGTAATCAAAAGCAACATATTATACAGTGTTCCCTTGATATTCGCGGGGGATGCATTCCAAGACCGCCCGCGAAAGTCGAATTTCTGCGAAGTAGAGATGCGGAAGTAAATACACCATTTTTTGC